>NW_025048136.1:0-40000 GCF_018831695.1 Puntigrus tetrazona
CTGTGCAGCAGCAATCCATTCCGAGCAGTGTGGTGTGTTTCCTCCCTAGCATTTGCGTATGCTCTATACAAGGAGTCATCCAATAAGGAAGCATGTTTAATGAAGGCAGGCTGAGTCACGCTGTATGCTTCATCAACAAAAAACACCATCACAATCAGCATAAAGACTGGAAAGAGTGAAGCTCAGGCGCAGTGTACTGTGTTTGCAGAACAACACATTACAAACAGTGGTATCATCCTACATGTGTAGATATACCCAAAACTGTAATTAGGACTGATCAGGTCTGGCAATGTGTCACATGCCACTGATGGACACTACATGAACTAGCATTTCTTAAAACAAACTGAAAAAATGCCACATTACATGGAACACCAAGAGAGCGCAATAAGAAGAAAGCTTTATTATTTTTATTTTACGTTCAATTATTTAAACGTTTAAATTGAAACCACACTGCTTGAGCGTTTATATTTATTCTTTCTGTGTGTGTGTGTGTGTTTTATAAAAAAGTTAAATTGTGTCAAATCAAAATACAGTGTCAGCGGTGAAATCCAAATGTATGCTGTAGGAGTGAGTATGAGTATGCTGAGTATGCCTTTAAATTTGTAGTATTATGAGTGCTGAAAAAAATGGGACACACTAAAAGTGCTAGGGCGCATTTAGTTGTTTTAGAGCGACTTCAAAACTCTCCAAAACTATAAAGTAAAATGACTTAGAATATAATAATTACAGTAATAGTCAGAGCCACTCTGAATATGGATCATTTAAAAGAATGAGTTAACCTATAAAGCAACATTTTATAAGTGTTTGAATACAAAGAAATATTGCTAGAGTACTAAGTGAAAAGAATGAGATAAAGAAATAATTTTATGTGTGTTTTAATATAATAAAAGTGCAAGAATGTTTTTGCCTTCCATTTTCTCTGTAACTGTACAGTAAAATGACTTGAATAAATAGTCATATTTCAAAATATGAGCTAATTTGCAAAGGAAAGCTTTTTCCTTTGTTTACATATATAATTACATACTTAAAAAGACAAAAATAAAGACCTTTAATATTATCATTTATTAGCATGTATTAGCAATTATTTATAACACCGCTTAACTATTGTAACAGTAAGTAAGCACGGACTCATCAGGACTTGAACTCTGTGATTATTCTCAGGATACATTCTTATTTCCATTTTCAAGTTGTCAAGAAGTTTAAAAATGGAATTGGAATAAGGATTATATTCAGCAGAAACGGAATCTTTCTGGTTTAAATGGATGTTCTCCTTTTTCCCAGTATTTTGATAAATATGAGTAAATAAGATCACGAATAGGTGCACAGGAATCCATCAAAGCAGGTTGATGTTCTATAGAGTGAGGTTTATTAAAACACTCATAGCTCAGTTATATGTTCTTCACTGGGTGGCGAGCCATGGCCAATGATAATGAGAGCTGGCTTGCCAAAGGTTGCTGCCCCTATTATATGGATCAAACATGTTTCATAACCAAGGTTCATTGTAAGAGAAGTGTTATGATGGTGGATGCAGTCAAACTGCTGATAGAGATGAAGATGGAGAAGCGGCTGAGAAAAGCCAGGCCATCGAGGACCTCATGCCTGCGCAAAAGTAGAGTTCCCAAAACCTCACTTCCCACATTCTTCTCTCCGCACCTCTAACCTTTCATTTGATTGACTTGAGAATGTTAGAAAATAAAATTTTGGTACAGCACTTAGAAGCTACATAAATACTTAAATGTTTCCCAGAAGAAACAGTACAATTTACCCTGATCGTCAATTCAGAATCATATTAAAAGTAAAAATGTAAATGTAATGTAATTAATTTTCTCTGAGTGTATCCCGATCAGGACAAGCAGTGTCTGATGAAAAGATTAATGTACCAGCATAAAGTTCAGAAATGAATCTCACAAAACGTCTTCAAACTGTCATGGTGTTATTTATTTCAAAAAAACATAAAAAGTCCTTTCCAGAGGCTGACAGGTGAAGCGTCTAGGCTTTGGGCCGAGTCCGAGTTCGGCTCATATCCAGCACTTCTCGTCTGTCGCTCTGATAACATCCCCTTCCAGCGCAGCAGACCGGATACATACTGATCACTGAAAAACAGAAGAAGACTTACGCGCTGTCTGAAGAAAACCAAACTAATGCTAATGCTGATTTAAGTACCTCTCCTGAGGAAATCTCTGAACAAATCACAACAGAGTAATCTTCAGTGCTTCTACATCACTGCACACCAAAACTTCACCAAATCTCGAAGAAGCGGTTCCTCTGGTCGTCCCTGGCATGCTGTAAAACATAAGCGTCTGTTTGTGAACATCCACTTTGTAACCTTTGTTTTTATGAGAATCATTTTAGAAATGTTTTTACCAGTTCACTGAAAGTGTTGTGAAAATTCAGGCGTCCCCTCTCATGCTTTCTCAACATTTCCCCATCTCTTCTCCAGCCGTCTGAACTTGCTCTTCATCAGGCAATCCAGATACGCAGCGTGAGGGATACACAGTCAGAGGATACATTCACAAAGACCTGTCCGAAGAAAGTGGGGCAGAGGAGCAGCGAATAAGTGCGAAAGGTTATGAAAAGCTACAATTCTGTTCTTGAAGAACCGATTTTAACTGGGAGCACAGAACCAACCTCCTGAATCTCTCATAGAGAATAAACTAATTAAATAACAATAAGTAGACGATGATAATGTAGAAGACACTTTACACATCCTCTTTATAAGACCAATAAAAACAAGCATGGCATGTGTTATTTTTTCTTTTTTATCTAAATGAACTAAATGAATGAAAGTTTCTGCATCCACTGAGTCTCCAGTATGTCTGTGTTGCTGATCGTAGTCCAGAATGTTCTTTAGAGTCCTGGAGACGTCATCCTGTTACAGTTCAAGCGGGACAGAGTTTTATGTCATTAATATCCTAAGTCATTGCTATTTTTGTGTGCTCTTTTTTAGCCTATTACAATGCTTATATTTGTAAGAATTAGAGATTGAGCGTATCGTGACCTGCAGTTTAGTCAGCAGTTTCTCATGTAAGATCCAGAATTGAAAATGACTGTTACACTGTCTCACCTCCGATGTTTCAGCCCTCTGACTCAATCCTCCCTTCATTTTTAGTTTTTTTAAACCAGTCATGCTGCAAGAGCTGCTCCAAGGTCGGCCTTTCAGTAGGGTCACGGGCTAGGCACTGGACAATCACATCACGGCATTCTGTTTTTAGGAGAGCTGGTTAGTCGTGACCATGTGACATTTGGGTTGGCATGTATGAAATCAGCTTCTGAAACGAGATTTATTTAAGGTTAAAAGAATTTATACTTATTCTAAGCGTATATCTCTGACGCATATCCTAACCTCTAACATCAGTTGGTAAATACTAAAGTCTGTGCTTTACTAGACAAGACATCTCTACCATTGTCTGTGCAGAAGCTGTGTGTATGTGTGTGTGTGTGTGTGTGTGTGTGTGTGTGTGTGTGTGTGTGTGTGTGTTGATCTCACCTTCTCACCTTTAAATGTGGGTTTTCAAACCTAACCCGGCTTCCACGATTTCCTTTATATCGCAAAATGGAGTACGGGTTCATCATCTCATACAACAAGACTCCTAGAGCCCAGACGTTTGTAGAGACGGCGTGGAATCTGCCACTGATGATGAGTTCAGGCGGCACGTAATCCATTACTCCTGTAAGCAAGACATTTTCAGCATGGAGCAATTCTTAAAGTATCACCACGATCAATGATAAGTCACTAAATGCTGGTCTGCACACTTACACAAAATGCCAGCTCACCTCTATACTGCCTGCCATCGTAGCCATCGCTACTAAACAGTTGACCGCAGCCAAAGTCTATTAGCTTGAGCTCCAAAGTGTGTTTTCTCAACAAGAAATTGTCTGGATGAATGTCATTGTGAAAAACACGCGCTTGATGCAGTGCTGCACTGCTCGCACCGCCTGACACATGATGAGTCGTGCTGTGGTCTCATTTATGCTGGGATTGTCGTTGATGAAGTCCAAGCAAGCTCTCGCAGGATCTGGATACTCCATAATGAGCTTGAACTCTTTAGGGTCTTCAAACCAGTCATACAGTTGTATGATAAGGGGACTTATTTTTCCTTGCCTCATCATTAGCATCAGTGCAACTTCATTAAATAGAGGTTCAGGATGCAGGTCCTACAGAAAACACGCAACAAACTGTTAGTTTGGTAACTCAACAAACCTTAAACAACTTAAAACCTATGTTTTTGCCAGCTCACAGTTTGAAGATACTGATCCTCTGTAGACTTTTCAATATATTTGATGGCAACCTACAAAAAAAAAAAAAAACACACAGTTGAGCATATTTAACACCAAACCTTAACCTAACCATGAAGAATTGAAAACTAGAATAAACTACAGGTCCTTTAACTTTTTAACACACTTTCTTCAGGTTTGAATGTGAGAGCAAAATGTTTGTCTACCTTTTGCCATCAGAAATCTTGGATTCCCTCATACACCTGGCCATAGCCTCCTTCTCCAATAATCCTTATTGCTTTATAGCGAGTGAAAGGATTCTAGAAAAAAAAACAACAACACACAAACACGTAAAAACACATAGAACCTATTATATTTTGTGCTAAATAATATATTGTACAATGTGTTAAAAGTTGTAAAAGCTTGCTAGATAACTTAAAGTTGCATAAAATGCTTCAAGAAGTATAACACAATATTTTTAGATTAACTTACAAAGTTACATGCATACATCTTTTAGTTCAAATTGAAATAAAAGAAATCAATTGTGACAATAAACCATATTAAAATAGAAAAATAATTATAACTGCACAAACATCTTAAAGCCGACAGCAGCGGCTAACTGCCGAACTAACTGCAAAATAACTTAACATATTTAAATAAACTTATTTGAAAACAGTTCATTACTTGATGACATGTATCTTGTTATAATGACCACAGATTTACCAGTAGATGGGACGCAGTCTGAGGACCCGACTTTGTTCTGGCAGCTGAAGGGCCGCTTCATAGTCTTCCACACTCCTTTGAAGAAAGAGCGGATTCTTCTCCTCTTCCCCGTTCTTTTGTAACTAAGACCAACAAATTTGACAACAACTATTAAAGACACGGCTGAAATGCTGAATTTTTTTTTTTTTTTTTTTACTTTTACTTTTACGGTTATAGCTACATGAATGTCCCTGTTTGCAGTTTTATTCTCACCTGAAGATTCCACTTTCAGTCTCTCTATTCTGTCCTCAGAGACAACGTTAGGTGTAGAGTCGTCTAATCTGGATGCTGACTTGGGTTTTGGGCAAGCTGAAGCCCCTGCTGGCTCTCAACAGGCACTTCACCTGGAAGTGTAAAGTGAAACTGTTCTTGGCAGCTATCCGAATTGGATGAAGCGGCGCCGCTCCCCCTTCCAGGCGAGCCACAGTTCTCTCTTAATGATGAGCGTGCCAGCAGAGCTTGGCCAAGGTGTATCCTGGCTGCTGAGGCTCAGCAGCTCCAGTCTCTCCACATTGTCCTTAGAGATGGACAAATTGACGTCCGGTGCAGAGCTGTCAAACTGTGGGTCCAGCTGCAGTAGATGGTCACTGTGTTCTTGGAGCAGAAGGAAGCTTCACGGCCTTACGTACTTTCTTAAAGAAAGACGAAATTGGAGTTTTCTTCCTCTTGCTGTCACCTTTTTCTGACCCTAAGAGGAACAGATAGAAAACACTATTAGCCACACATATGACCCAAGGACATCATCATCAACTAAAAACACTTTTTCCACTGAATTTGAGGGATGCGCGTTAAAACTTAATTGTAACACTCACCTTTTGAGCTCTCCTCTACAGGAGGAGCCTCCATGACCCTCTCCTTAGAGATGGACGTGTTGTCCGGTGTAGACATTGTATGTCTGTATCTGCAGTTCTGAACTTTGTGTAGATTCGACGGTCTGTACACTGTTAGTCTGCACACTGTAGCTCAGAATCGATATCTGCACACTTTTCTTTAAGATGCGAGATACAAGAAAATGTCTCTGAAGCTAGACTAACTCACACGAGACTCTGTGTTTGCGAGTTCACTCCACTCCAAAAACGTTTCGCATAAATCTGTCGCATAGAAATGTATCGCAATTTGCATAATGGATTCGAACGATTCGAATGATTCGAATGCCCGACGCGCATTTCGTAAGCAATGTTTACCTTTAAAATACAGTCTCGAGGGGCTAGAATATGCGCGAATGTACCTAATAATTTTTGAGACTATATTAAAAAACGGATGGTAAACTGACTAAAACTGTCGAGTTTAATCAGTAGAAAAGATTAAACGACATAATCCCCTGTTAAGGCGAATATCACCTGTAACCATAGTTACGGTGACGTTCAAGTAAATGTAAAATGGCGGCCCTTACCTTCATAGCAAAATACACTCGGGCCAGTTAAGACGCGCGAATAAGTCGTAACGTTACGCGCTTTTATCTCCTAATGGAAGCGAAAACCTCAAGAAAAAAAACTTAATTGGGATAGTTTGGGATATGGGAATGGTTTTGCAGACCTGGTGTAGCAAAATTATTTTGCGATTCCACTTGCCATAACCATATTTGGGGTTTCCTGCCGCCACGCACGAGACGTTGATTCGTTGATTCAATTAAGGCAGTGTTTCATGGAACAGATGCATTTACAAATACAGGACAATATTACATAATTAACTTGTGTTTTCTGTTGGCTAAATTTTATATTCATAAACAAAAGTTTACTGGCTCTAAACCTTTGTTTTCTTTGTTTAAAATTGATTTGGACAAACATATGGAAACTATAAATAACTCTATAAATGTAAAAGCTATGAAAACAATATCTTTGTATTCATCCTTTGTGTCTTAAGATTTTTTTGGGGGGTGTTTTGGGGTAAAATTGTATCTATGTTATAACTTTTGTACTGTTTTTGTACCGTTTAAAACACACCTAACCAGCATATGCTGCTTTTATCAGCAGAGAAAAGAGCCACGACAATGAAATATCTTGGAAAACTAATAGGCTTTTCAATTCAGCACTATGATTTAACTTATAGTTATTATTAACAACATTCCAGTTGTCTGTATTGGGCAGAGATTTATGTCATTAGTATCCTAAGTCATTGGACTCTGTTTTAATCATTCTCGGGGCCTTTAATGAAAACCAATCTTTCACGTGAACTGCCAAAATTCAGACAGCATGTTACTTGTCCAACCAGAGACAGTGGAATATACTGGATCACTGTTACACAGTAATAAAGGATGCGAGCTGCCTTGAGACTTTCTGATCACTGCTTGGTTCATCTCGTACTCAGAAGCTGGCGGAAGCTGAAATCAGCTAAACCTCACTGGTTGGACTGTTTTTGAAGCTGCTGCCACAGATCTGAACGAGCTTGCAGAGACTGTAACATCATATCAACATCAGTTTCTGTGAGGACATGTGCCTTTCTGCCAGGACTTATTTCGTTTATAACAACGACAAACCATGGTTCGCTGCAAAATTCAGTCAGCTCCATCAAGTCAAAGAAGATACTACGCAGGAATGGGGACAGAGTCTTGTATAAATGGGCCAAATACACGCTGGAAAAGGAGATCGGAGTGGCAAAGAGGAATTATTCCGAACAGCTTCGGACTCAGTTCTCCTCAAGGGACACAGCTTCTGTGTGGAAAGGTCTGAAAGACATCACCAACTACAACACACCATCCCCCAGCACTGTGGCAAAGTTTTTGGAGTTTTACTGCAGATCTGAAAAGACACCATTCTCACCTACTGCAGTCCCCCGCTCCCCCACCTGCCTTTCAACCGTGTGCCAGGTATTCAGAAAAAACAAAAAAAGAAAGGCACCGGGCCCAGACGGTGTGACTGAATACCTGTGCTGACCAACTGGCCCCCATCTTCATACAGATCTTCAACAGATCACTGGAGCTGTGTGTAGTCCCTTCATGCCATAGACGCGCCACCATCCCATCATCCCCATCCCAAAGAAACCCCAAATTACTGGATTTAATTGGATTGCAGACCTGTGGCTCTAATGTCTGTGGTCAAGAAATCATTTGAAAAACTGGTCTTGGGTTATCTGTAGGACTGTTAGTGGACCCCCTGCAGTTTGCCTACAGAGCAAACAGGTCAGGGGATGATGCAGTCAATATGGGTCTGCATTATGTTTTGCAACACCTAGGCAGATGGAGGGATTGTGGGATCTCTACAAAATAAATGTGTGCAGACTTTGCACACTCTGGAAAACCACTGGATGAACGGGTTAGGGTTAGGGTTAGAAGTTAGGGTTAGGGGTTAGAGGTTACGTTTAGGTTAGGTTAGGGTTAGGTTAGGGTTAGGGGTTAAATTGTGGGATCTCTACAAAATAAATGTGTGCAGATTTAGGTTAGGGTTAGGGGTTAGGTTAGGTTAGGTTAGGGTTAGGGTTAGGTTGGGTTAGGGGTTAGGGTTAGGGTTAGGTTAAATTAAAGTTAAGGTTAGGTTAAAATTAAAATTAAAGGTTAGGTTAAATTAAAGTTAAAGGTTAAAGGTTAGGGTTAGGTTAAAGGTTAAATTAAATTAAATTGTGAATCTTAGATTAAGTTAGGTTAAAATTAAATTAAAAATTAAATTAAATTAGGTTAAATTAAATTAAAATTAAATTAAATTTGGATCTTAAATTAAATTAAATTAAATTAAAATTAAATTAAATTAGGTTAAAAATTAAAAAAATTAAAAATTAAAATTAAAATTAAAATTAAATTTAAATTAAATTAAAATTAAAATTAAATTAAATTAAATTAAAAATTAAATTAAAATTAAAATTAAATTAAATTAAATTAAAATTAAATTAAAATTAAAATTAAAATTAAAATTAAAATTAAAATTAAAATTTAAATTAAAATTAAATTAAATTAAAATTAAAATTAAAATTAAAATTAAAATTAATTAAATTAAAATTAAATTAAAATTAAATTAAATTAAAATTAAAATTAAGGTTAAAATTAAATTAAAATTAAAATTTAAAATTAAAAAATTAAAAGGGTAAAATTAAAATTAAAATTAAATTAAAATTAAAATTAAAATTAAATTAAAATTAAATTAATTAAAATTAAAATTAAAATTAAAAATTAAATTAAAAAAATTAGAAGAAGTTAAATTAAAAATTAAAAAATTAAATTAAATTAAAATTAAAATTAAAATTAGGTTAAAATTAAAATTAAAATTAAATTAAATTAAAATTAGGTTAAAATTAAATTAAATTAAAATTAAAAAATTAAAGGTTACGTTTAAAATTAAAGGTTAAAATTAGGTTAAATTAGGTTGTAAATTAAAATTAAATGTAAAATTAAAATTAGGTTAAATTAAATTAAGGTTAAAATTAAAATTAGAATTAAATTTAAATTAATTAAAATTAATTAAAAAAAAATTTAAATTAAAATTAAAATTAAATTAAAATTAAATTAAATTTAAATTAGGGTTAAATTAAAATTAAAAGTTGTGGATCTTAGGTTAGGTAGTTAGGGTTAGGGTTAGGGTTAGGTTAGGTTAAAATTAGGTTAAGGTTAAAATTTAAAATTTAAATTAAATTAAAATAGGGATCTTAAGGTTAGGTTAAATTAAAATTAAAATTAAAATTAAATTAAAATTAAATTAAAATTAAATTAATTAAAATTAAAATTTAAATTAAAATTAAAATTAAATTAAAATTAAATTAAAATTAAGGTTAGGTTAAATTAATTAAATTAAAATTAGGTTAGGAATTAAAATTAAATTAAAATTAAAATTAGGGTTAAAAAGGTAAAATTAAAATTTAATTAGGTTAAATTAAATTAAAATTAAAATTAAATTAAATTGTGTTGAAGTTAAATTAAAATTAAAATTAAATTAATTAAAATTAAAAATTAAATTAAATTAAATTAAATTAAAATTAAATTAAGGTTAGGTTAAATTAAAATTAAAAGTTAGGTTAAATTAAAGTTAAATTAAATTAAAATTAAAATTAGGTTAATTAAAATTAAATTAAAATTAAAATTAAATTAAAATTTAAATTAAATTAAATTAAAATTAGAATTAAAATTAAAATTAAAATTAAAATTAAAATTAGGTTAGGTTAGGTTAAAAATTAAAGAAAATTTAAAATTAGGGTTAAAAATTAATTAGGTTAAAATTAAATTAGTTAGGTTAGGTTAGGTTAGGTTAGGTTAAAAGAAATTAAAATTAAAATTTAGGTTAAGTTAAATTAGGTTAAAGAATTAAGAAGAAATTAGGTTAAGAAGAATTAGGTTAGGTTAAAGTTAGGTTAAAAGGGTTAAATTAAGGTTAAGAGTTAGGGTTAGGTTAGGGTTATTAAGGTTGAGGTTAGGTTTAAGTTAGGTTAGGTTAGTTAGGGTTAGGGTTAGGAATTAAGGTTTAAGTTAGGTTAGTTAGGTTAGGTTAGGTTAGGGTTAGGGTTAGGTTAGGTTAGGTTAGGGGTTAGGGTTAGAGGTTGTGGGATCTCTACAAAATAAATGTGTGCAGATTTTGCACACTCGGGAAACTCACTGGATGACAAAATTTTTTTATTGGTGAAAATCAACTTACTGTGTATGACAGTAAAATGCCCCTCTGGACCAAAGAACACTACAGACACTGTACTGGATGGTAAGGCCAAAGCCAGAACATTTTTATGTTCTTCAACCAGCTGTGCAGCAGCAATCCATTCGAGCAATTGTGGTGTGTTTTCTCTAGCATTTGCGTATGCTCTATGCAAGGGTCATCCAATAAGGAAGCATGTTTAATGAAGGCAGGCTGAGGTCACAGCTGTATGCTTCATCAACAAAAACACCATCACAATCAGCATAAAGACTGGAAAGAGTGAAGCTCAGGCACAGTGTACTGTGTTTGCAGAACAGCACATTACAAACAGTGGTATCATCCTACATGTGTAGATATACCCAAAACTGTAATTGGGACTGATCAGGTCTGGCAATGTGTCACATGCCACTGATGGACACTACATGAGCTAGCATTTCTTAAAACAAACTGAAAAAAATGCCACATTACATGGAACACCAAGAGAGCGCAATAAGAAGAAAGCTTTATTATTTTTATTTTACGTTCGTTATTTAAACGTTTAATTGAAACCACACTGCTTGAACGTTTGTATTTATTCTTTCTGTGTGTGTGTGTGTGTTTTATAAAAAGTTAAATTGTGTCAAATTCAAAATACAGTGTCAACGGTGAAATCCAAATGTATGCTGTAGGAGTGAGTATGAGTATGCTGAGTATGCCTTTAAATTTGTAGTATTATGAGTGCTGAAAAAATGGGACACACTAAAAGTGCTAGGACGCATTTAGTTGTTTTGAAGCGACTTCAAAACTCTCCAAAACTATAAAGTAAAATGACTTAGAATATAATAATTACAGTAATAGTCAGGGCCACTCTGAATATGGATCATTTAAAAGAATGAGTTAACCTATAAAGCAACATTTTTATAAGTGTTTGAATACAAAGAAATATTGCTAGGTACTAAGTGAAAAAGAATGAGATAAGGGAAATAATTTTATGTGTGTTTTAATATAATAAAGTGCAAGAATGTTTTTGCCTTCCATTTTCTCTGTAACTGTACAGTAAAATGACTTGAATAAATAGTCATGTTTCAAAATATGAGCTAATTTGCAAAGGAAAGCTTTTTCCTTTGTTTACATATATAATTACATACTTAAAAAAGACAAAAATAAAGACCTTTAATATTATCATTTATTAGCATGTATTAGCAATTATTTATAACACCGCTTAACTATTGTAACAGTAAGTAAGCACGGACTCATCAGGACTTGAACTCTGTGATTATTCTCCAGGATACATTCTTATTTCCATTTTCAAGTTGTCAAGAAGTTTAAAAAATGGAATTGGAATAAGGATTATATTCCAGCAGAAACGGAATCTTTCTGGTTTAAATGTAGTTTAAATGGATGTTCTCCTTTTTCCCAGTATTTTGATAAATATGAGTAAATAAGATCACGAATAGGTGCACAGGAATCCATCCAAAGCAGGTTGATGTTCTATAGAGTGAGGTTTAGTAAAACACTCATAGCTCAGTTATGTTCTTCACTGGGTAGCGAGCCCATGGCCAATGATAATGAGAGCTGGCTTGCCAAAGGTTGCTCCCTATTATATGGATCAAACATGTTTCATAACCAAGGTTCATTGTAAGGGGTGTTATGATGGTGGATGCAGTCAAACTGCTGATAGAGATGAAGATGGAGAAACGGCTAGAGAAAAGCCAGGCCATCGAGGACCTCATGCCTGTGCAAAAGTAGAGTTCCCCAAAACCTCACTTCCCACATTCTTCTCTCCGCACCTCTAACCTTTCATTTGATTGACTTGAGAATGTTAGAAAATAAAATTTTGGTCCAGCACTTAAGAAGCTACATAAATACTTAAATGTTTCCCAGAAGAAACGAGTACAATTTACCCTGATCGTCCAATTCAGAATCATATTAAAAGTAAAAATGTAAATGTAATGTAATTAATTTTTCTCTGGTGTTCCGATCAGGACCAAGTAACATCAAAAGGTAAAAGCAGTGTCTGATGAAAAGATTAATGTACCAGCATAAAGTTCAGAAATGAATCTCACAAAATGTCTTCAAACTGTCATGGTGTTATTTATTTCAAAAAACATAAAAGTCCTTTCAGAGGCTGACAGGTGAAGCGTCTAGGCTTTAGACCGAGTCCGAGTTCCCGGCTCATATCCAGCACTTCTCTCGTCTGTCGCTCTGATAACATCCCCTTCCAGCGCAGCAGACCGGATACATACTGATCACTGAAAAACAGAGAAGAAGACTTCACCGCACTGCCTGAAGAAAACCAAACTAATGCTAATGCTGATTTAAGTACCTCTCCTGAGGGAAATCTCTGAACAAATCACAACAGGTAATCTTCAGTGCTTCTACATCACTGCAAACCAAAACTTCACCAAATCTCCGAAGGAGAGCGGTTCCTCTGGTCGTTCCTGGCATGCTGTAAAACATAAACGTCTGTTTGTGAACATCCCCTTTTGTAACCTTTGTTTTTATGAGAATCATTTTAAGAAATGTTTTTTACCAGTTCACTGAAAGTGTCGTGAAAGTCCTCTCATGCTTTCTCCAACATTTCCCCATCTCTTCTCCAGCCGTCTGAACTTGCTCTTCATCAGGCAATCCAGATACACGCGTGAAACACAGTCAGAGGATACATTCACAAAGACCTGTCCGAAAGAAAGTGGGGCAGAGGAGCAGCGAATAAGTGCGAAAGGTTATGAAAAGCTACAATTCTGTTCTTGAAGAACCGATTTTAACTGGGAGCACAGAACCAACCTCCTGAATCTCTCATAGAGAATAAACTAATTAAATAACAATAAGTAGACGATGATAATGTGAAGACATTTTACACATCCTCTTTATAAGACCAATAAAAACAAGCATGGCATGTGTTATTTTTTCTTTTTATCTAAATGAACTAAATGACGAAAGTTTCTGCATCCACTGAGTCTCCAGTATGTCTGTGTTGCTGATCGTAGTCCAGAATGTTCTTTAGAGTCCTGGAGACGTCATCCTGTTACAGTTCAAGCGGGACAGAGTTTTATGTCATTAATATCCTAAGTCATTGCTATTTTTGTGTGCTCTTTTTAGCCTATTACAATGCTTATATTTGTAAGAATTAGAGATTGAGCGTATCGTGACCTGCAGTTTAGTCAGCAGTTTCTCATGTAAGATCCAGAATTGAAAATGACTGTTACACTGTCTCACCTCCGATGTTTCAGCCCTCTGACTCAATCCTCCCTTCATTTTTAGTTTTTTTAACCAGTCATGCTGCAAGAGCTGCTCCAAGGTCGGCCTTTCAGTAGGGTCACGGGCTAGGCACTGGACAATCACATCACGGCATTCTGTTTTTTAGGAGAGAGCTGGTTAGTCGTGACCATGTGACATTTGGGTTGGCATGTATGAAATCAGCTTCTGAAACGAGATTTATTTAAGGTTAAAAGAATTTATACTTATTCTAAACGTATATCTCTGAACGCATATCCTAACCTCTAACATCAGTTGGTAAATACTAAAGTCTGTGCTTTACTAGACAAGACATCTCTACCATTGTCTGTGCAGAAGCTGTGTGTATGTGTGTGTGTGTCTGTGTGTGTGTGTGTGTGTGTGTGTGTGTGTGTGTGTGTGTGTGTGTGTGATCAGTGCTGTTCTCTCACCTTTGGATAAATGTGGGTTTTCAAACCTAACTCCAGCTTCCACGATTTCCTTTATATCGCAAAATGGAGTACACGCGTTCATCATCTCATACAACAAGACTCCTAGAGCCCAGACGTTTGTAGAGAGGCGGCGTGGAATCTGCCACTGATGATGAGTTCAGGCGGCACGTAATCCATTACTCCTGTAAGCAAGACATTTTCAGCATGGAGCAATTCTTAAAGTATCACACGATCAATAATAAGTCACTAAATGCTGGTCTGCACACTCCGTTACACAAAATGCCAGCTCACCTCTATACTGCCTGCCATCGTAGCCATCGCTACTAAACAGTTGACCGCAGCCAAAGTCTATTAGCTTGAGCTCCAAAGTGTGTTTTCTCAACAAGAAATTGTCTGGATGAATGTCATTGTGAAAAACACCGCGCTTGATGCAGTGCTGCACTGCTCGCACCGCCTGACACATGATGAGTCGTGCTGTGGTCTCATTTATGCTGGGATTGTCGTTGATGAAGTCCAACAAGCTCTCGCAGAGGATCTGGATACTCCATAATGAGCTTGAACTCTTTAGGGTCTTCAAACCAGTCATACAGTTGTATGATAAGGGGACTTATTTTTCCTTGCCTCATCATTAGCATCAGTGCAACTTCATTAAATAGAGGTTCAGGATGCAGGTCCTACAGAAAACACGCAACAAACTGTTAGTTTGGTAACTCAACAAACCTTAAACAACTTAAAACCTATGTTTTGTCAGCTCACAGTTTGAAGATACTGATCCTCTGTAGACTTTTCAATATATTTGATGGCAACCTACAAAAACAAAAAAAAAAAAAAACACACAGTTGAGCATATTTAACACCAAACCTTAACCTAACCATGAAGAATTGAAAACTAGAATAAACTACAGGTCCTTTAACTTTTTAAGACACTTTCTTCAGGTTTGAATGTGAGAGCAAAATGTTTGTCTACCTTTTTGCCATCAGAAATACGGATTCCCTCATACACCTGGCCATAGCCTCCTTCTCCAATAATCCTTATTGCTTTATAGCGAGTGAAAGGATTCTAGAAAAAAACAACAACAACACACAAACACGTAAAAACACATAGAACATATTATATTTTGTGCTAAATAATATATTGTACAATGTGTTAAAAGTTGTAAAGCTTGCTAGATAACCTAAAGTTGCATAAAATGCTTCAAGAAGTATAACACAATATTTTTAGATTAACTTACAAAGTTACATGCATACATCTTTTAGTTCAAATTGAAATAAAAGAAATCAACTAGGCTAACCGCTAGTTGGTTCATTTTCAAAAGGCACAGTCGTAATTTATAACTGGTGCCTTGTGACAATAAACCATATTAAAATAGAAAAATAATTAAGGCACAAACATCTTCAGCCGACAGCAACGGCTAACTGCAAAATAACTTCACTCAACATATTTAAATAAACTTATTTGAAAACAGTTCATTACTTCGATGACATGTATCTTGTTATAATGACCACAGATTTACCAGTAGATGGGGCGCAGTCTGAGGACCCGACTTTGTTCTGGCAGCTGAAGGGCCGCTTCATAGTCTTCCACACTCCTTTGAAGAAAGAGCGGATTCTTCTCCTCTTCCCCCGTTCTTTTGTAACTAAGACCAACAAATTTGACAACAACTATTAAAGACACGGCTGAACTTTTTTTTTTTTTTTACTTTTACTTTTACGGTTATAGCTACATGAATGTCCCTGTTTGCAGTTTTATTCTCACCTGAAGATTCCACTTTCAGTCTCTCTATTCTGTCCTCAGAGACAACGTCAGGTGTAGAGTCGTCTAATCTGGATGCTGACTTGGGTTTTGGGCAAGCTGAAGCCCCTGCTGGCTCAACAGGCACTTCACCTGGAAGTGTAAAGTGAAACTGTTCTTGGCAGCTATCCGGGTGGATGAAGCGGCATCGCTCCCCCTTCCAGGCGAGCCACAGTTCCTCTCTTAATGATGAGCGTGCCAGCAGAGCTTGGCCAAGGTGTATCCTGGCTGCTGAGGCTCAGCAGCTCCAGTCTCTCCACATTGTCCTTAGAGATGGACAAATTGACGTCCGGTGCAGAGCTGTCAAACTGTGGGTCCAGCTGCAGTAGATGGTCCACTGTGTTCTTGGAGCAGAAGGAAGCTTCACGACCTTACGTACTTTCTTAAAGAAAGACGAAATTGGTTTTTTCTTCCTCTTGCTGTCACCTTTTCTGACCTAAGAGGAACAGATAGAAAACACTATTAGCCACACATATGACCCAAGGACATCATCATCAACTAAAAACACTTTTCCACTGAATTTGAGGGATGCGCGTTAAAACTTAATTGTAACACTCACCTTTTGAGCTCTCCTCTACAGGAGGAGCCTCCATGACCCTCTCCTTAGAGATGGACGTGTTGTCCGGTGTAGACATTGTATGTCTGTATCTGCAGTTCTGAACTTTGTGTAGATTCGACGGTCTGTACACTGTAGCTCAGAATCGATATCTGCACACTTTTCTTTAAGATGCGAGATACAAGAAAATGTCTCTGAAGCTAGACTAACTCACACGAGACTCTGTGTTTGCGAGTTCACTCCACTCCAAAAACGTTTCGCATAAATCTGTCGCATAGAAATGTATCGCAATTTGCATAATGGATTCGAACGATTCGAATGCCCGACGCGCATTTCTTAAGCAATGTTTACCTTTAAAATACGAGTCTCGAGGGGCTAGAATATGCGCGAATGTACCAAATAATTTTTGAGACTATATTAAAAAACGGATGGTAAACTGACTAAAACTGTCGAGTTTATTCAGTAGAAAAGATTAAACGACATAATCCCCTGTTAAGGCGAATATCACCTGTAACCACAGTTACGGTGACGTTCAAGTAAATGTAAAATGGCGGCCTTACCTTCATAGCAAAATACACTCGGGCCAGTTAAGACGCGCGAATAAGTCGTAACGTTACGCGCTTTTATCTCCTAATGGAAGCGAAAACCTCAAGAAAAAAAAACTTAATTGGGATAGTTTGGGATATGGGAATGGTTTTGCAGACCTGGTGTAGCAAAATTATTTTGCGATTCCACTTGCCATAACCATATTTGGGGTTTCCTGCCATACGCTTGCGAGGCGTTGATTCGTTGATTCAATTAAGGCAGTGTTTCATGGAACAGATGCATTTACAAATACAGGACAATATTACATAATTAACTTGTGTTTTCTGTTGGCTAAATTTTATATTCATAAACAAAAGTTTACTGGCTCTAAACCTTTGTTTTCTTTGTTTAAAATTGATTTGGACAAACATATGAAAACTATAAATAACTCTATAAATGTAAAAGCTATGAAAACAATATCTTTGTATTCATCCTTTGTGTCTTAAGATTTTTTGGGGGTGTTTTGGGGTAAAATTGTATCTATGTTATAACTTTTTGTACTGTTTTTTGTACCGTTTAAAACACACCTAACCAGCATATGCTGCTTTTATCAGCAGAGAAAAGAGCCACGACAATGAAATATCTTGGAAAACTAATAGGCTTTTCAATTCAGCACTATGATTTAACTTATAGTTATTATTAACAACATTCCAGTTGTCTGTATTGGGCAGAGATTTATGTCATTAGTATCCTAAGTCATTGGACTCTGTTTTAATCATTCTCGGGGCCTTTAATAAAACCAATCTTTCACGTGAACTGCCAAAATTCAGACAGCATGTTACTTGTCCAACCAGAGACAGTAATATACTGGATCACTGTTACACAGTAATAAAGGATGCGAGCTGCCTTGAGACTTTCTGATCACTGCTTGGTTCATCTCGTACCAGAAGCTGGCGGAAGCTGAAATCAGCTAAACCTCACTGGTTGGACTGTTTTGAAGCTGCTGCCACAGATCTGAACGAGCTTGCAGAGACTGTAACATCATATCAACATCAGTTTCTGTGAGGACATGTGCCTTTCTGCCAGGACTTATTTCGTTTATAACAACGACAAACCATGGTTCGCTGCAAAATTCAGTCAGCTCCATCAAGTCAAAGAAGATACTGCAGGAATGGGGACAGAGTCTTGTATAAATGGGCCAAATACACGCTGGAAAAGGAGATCGGAGTGGCAAAGAGGAATTATTCGAACAGCTTCGGACTCAGTTCTCCTCAAGGGACACAGCTTCTGTGTGGAAAGGTCTGAAAGACATCACCAACTACAACACACCATCCCCAGCACTGTGGCAAAGTTTTTGGAGTTTTACTGCAGATCTGAAAAGACACCATTCTCACCTACTGCAGTCCCCGCTCCCCACACCTGCCTTTCAACCGTGTGCCAGGTATTCAGAAAAAACAAAAAAAGAAAGGCACCGGGCCCAGGCGGTGTGACTGAATACCTGTGCTGACCAACTGGCCCCCATCTTCATACAGATCTTCAACAGATCACTGGAGCTGTGTGTAGTCCCTTCATGCCATAGACGCGCCACCATCCCATCATCCCCATCCCAAAGAAACCCCAAATTACTGGATTTAATTGGATTGCAGACCTGTGGCTCTAATGTCTGTGGTCAAGAAATCATTTGAAAAACTGGTCTTGGGTTATCTGTAGGACTGTTAGTGGACCCCCTGCAGTTTGCCTACAGAGCAAACAGGTCAGGGGATGATGCAGTCAATATGGGTCTGCATTATGTTTTGCAACACCTAGGCAGATGGAGGGATTGTGGGATCTCTACAAAATAAATGTGTGCAGACTTTGCACACTCTGGAAAACCACTGGATGAACGGGTTAGGGTTAGGTTAGGGTTAGGGTTAGGGGTTAGAGGTTACGTTTAGGGTTAGGGTTAGGGGTTAGGGTTAGGGTTAGGGGTTAGGGTTGTGGGATCTCTACAAAATAAATGTGTGCAGATTTAGGGTTAGGGTTAGGGGTTAGGGTTAGGTTAGGGTTAGGGTTAGGGTTAGGTTAGGGTTAGGGTTAGGGTTATGTTAGGGTTAGGTTAGGGTTAGGTTAGGGTTAGGGTTAGGTTAAAATTTAGGGTTAGGGTTAAAATTAAATTAAGGTTAGGGTTAGGTTAAGGTTAGGTTAGGGTTAGGTTAGGGTTAGGGTTAAAATTAAATTAGGGTTAAATTAAGGTTAGGGGTTAAAATTAAATTAAATTAGGTTAAAATTAAAATTAAAAAATTAAAGGTTTATTAAATTAAAATTAGGTTAAAATTAAAATTAAAAATTAAAATTAGGTTAAAATTAAAATTAAAATTAAATTAAAATTAAATTAAAATTAGGTTAAGGTTAGGTTAAATTAAAATTAAAATTAAAATTAAAATTAAAATTAAAATTAAAATTAAAATTAGGGTTAGGTTAATTAAAATTAAATTAAAATTAAAATTAAAATTTAAAATTAAAATTAAAATTAAAATAAAATTAAATTAAAATTAAAATTAAAGGTTAAAATTAAATTAAATTAGGTTAAATTAAATTAAAATTAAATTAAAATTAAATTAAAATTAGGTTAAATTAAAATTAAATTAAAATTAAATTAAATTAAATTAAATTAAAATTAAAATTAAAATTTAAAATTAGGTTAGGGTTAAAATTAAGGTAAGGTTAAGGTTAAATTAGGTAAAATTAAAAAGGTTAATTAAAATTAAAATTAAGGTTAAATTAAATTAAATTAGGTTTAAAATTAAAATTAAATTAAAATTAAATTAAAATTAAAATTAAAATTAAGGTAAAATTAAAATTAGGGTTAAAATTAAATTAAATTAAAATTAAAATTAAAATTAAAATTAGGTTTAAGGGTAAAATTAAAATTAAAATTAAATTAAAATTTAGGGTTAGGTTAAAATTAAAATTAAAGGTTGTAGGGATCTCTAAAATAAAATTAAAAATTAGGGTTAAAATTAAAATTAATTAAAATTAAAATTAAAATTAAAATTAAATTTAGGTTAAATTAAAATTAAATTAAGGTTAAAATTAAATTTAAATTAAAATTAGGTTAAAATTAAATTAAATTTAGGTTAAAGTTAAAATTAAAATTAAAATTAAAATTAAGGTTAGGGGTTAAATTAAATTAAAATTAAAATTAAAATTAAATTAGGTTAAAATTAAATTTAGGTAAAATTAAAATTAAAATTAAAATTAAATTAAAATTAGGGTAAAATTAAAATTAAAATTAAGTTAAAATTAAAATTAAATTAAAATTAAGGTTAAGTAAAATTAAAATTAGGGTTAATTAAATTTAGGTTAAATTAAAATTAAAATTAAAATTAAAATTAAATTAAAATTAAAATTAAATTAAAATTAGGGTTAAATTAAAATTAAATTAAAATTAAAATTAAAATTAAAGGTTAAGTAAAATTTAAATTAAAATTAAAAAATTAAATTAAAATTAAAATTAAAATTAAAATTAAAATTAAATTAAAATTAAAATTAAAATTAATTAAAATTAAATTAAAATTAAAATTAGGTTTAAAATTAAATTAAAATTAAAATTAAAATTAAAATTAAATTAAAATTAAAATTAAAATTAAAATTAAAATTAAAATTAAATTAAATTAAAATTAAAATTAAAATTAAAATTAAAATTAAAAAAATTAAGTTTAAATTAAAATTAAAATTAAATTAGGTTAAATTAAAATTAAAATTAGGGTTAGGGTTAGGGTTAAATTAAAATTAAGGGTTAATTAAAATTAAATTAATTAATTAGGGTTAAATTAATTAAATTAAAATTAAATTAAAATTTAAATTAAAATTTAAGGTAAGGGTTAGGAATTAGGTTAGGGTTAGGGTTAAAATTAGGGTTAATTAAAGGGTTAAAATTAAAATTAAAATTAAGGTTAAATTAGAGGTTAGGGTTAGGGGTTAGGTTAGGTTAGGGTTAGGGTTAGGGTTAGGTTAAGTTAGGTTAAAGTTAATTTAAATTAGGGTTAAATTAAAATTAAAATTAATTAAGGTTAAAATTAAAATTAAAATTAAATTAAAATTAAAATTAAAATTAAAATTAAATTAAATTAAATTAAAATTAAAATTAAAATTAAAATTAAAATTAAAGGTAAAATTAAAATTAAATTAAATTAAATTAAGGTTAAAATTAAAATTAAAATTAAATTAAAAAATTTAAATTAAAATTAAAATTAAAATTAAAATTAAAAATTAAAATTAAAATTAAATTAAAATTAAAATTAAAATTAAAATTAAATTAAAATTAAAATTAAAATTAAAATTAAATTAAAATTAGAATCTTAAAATTAAAATTAAAATTAAAATTAAGGTTAGGTTAAATTAAATTAAAATTAAATTTAGGTTAGGTTAGGTTAAGGGTTAGGGTTAAAGTTAGGTTAGGTTAAATTAGGTTTAGGGTTAAAGTTAGAATTAGGGGTTAGGGTTAGGGGTTAGGGGTTAGGGTTAGGGTTGTGGGATCTCTACAAAATAAATGTGTGCAGATTTTGCACACTCGGGAAAACCACTGGATGACAGAAATTTTTATTGGTGAAAATCAACTTACTGTGTATGACAGTAAAATGCCCCTCTGGACCAAAGAACACTACAGACACTGTACTGGATGGTAAGGCCAAAGCCAGAACATTTTTATGTTCTTCAACCAGCTGTGCAGCAGCAATCCATTCGAGCAATTGTGGTGTGTTTTCTCTAGCATTTGCGTATGCTCTATGCAAGGGTCATCCAATAAGGAAGCATGTTTAATGAAGGCAGGCTGAGGTCACAGCTGTATGCTTCATCAACAAAAAACACCATCACAATCAGCATAAAGACTGGAAAGAGTGAAGCTCAGGCACAGTGTACTGTGTTTGCAGAACAGCACATTACAAACAGTGGTATCATCCTACATGTGTAGATATACCCAAAACTGTAATTGGGACTGATCAGGTCTGGCAATGTGTCACATGCCACTGATGGACACTACATGAGCTAGCATTTCTTAAAACAAACTGAAAAAAATGCCACATTACATGGAACACAAGAGAGCGCAATAAGAAGAAAGCTTTATTATTTTTATTTTACGTTCGTTATTTAAACGTTTAATTGAAACCACACTGCTTGAACGTTTGTATTTATTCTTTCTGTGTGTGTGTGTGTGTGTTTTATAAAAAAGTTAAATTGTGTCAAATTCAAAATACAGTGTCAACGGTGAAATCCAAATGTATGCTGTAGGAGTGAGTATGAGTATGCTGAGTATGCCTTTAAATTTGTAGTATTATGAGTGCTGAAAAAAATGGGACACACTAAAAGTGCTAGGACGCATTTAGTTGTTTTGGGCGACTTCAAAACTCTCCAAAACTATAAAGTAAAATGACTTAGAATATAATAATTACAGTAATAGTCAGGGCCACTCTGAATATGGATCATTTAAAAGAATGAGTTAACCTATAAAGCAACATTTTTATAAGTGTTTGAATACAAAGAAATATTGCTAGGTACTAAGTGAAAGAATGAGATAAGGAAATAATTTTATGTGTGTTTTAATATAATAAAGTGCAAGAATGTTTTTTTGCCTTCCATTTTCTCTGTAACTGTACAGTAAAATGACTTGAATAAATAGTCATATTTCAAAATATGAGCTAATTTGCAAAGGAAAGCTTTTCCTTTGTTTACATATATAATTACATACTTAAAAAGACAAAAATAAAGACCTTTAATATTATCATTTATTAGCATGTATTAGCAATTATTTATAACACCGCTTAACTATTGTAACAGTAAGTAAGCACGGACTCATCAGGACTTGAACTCTGTGATTATTCTCCAGGATACATTCTTATTTCCATTTTCAAGTTGTCAAGAAGTTTAAAAAATGGAATTGGAATAAGGATTATATTCCAGCAGAAACGGAATCTTTCTGGTTTTTAAATGGATGTTCTCCTTTTTCCCAGTATTTTGATAAATATGAGTAAATAAGATCACGAATAGGTGCACAGGAATCCATCCAAAGCAGGTTGATGTTCTATAGAGTGAGGTTTAGTAAAACACTCATAGCTCAGTTATGTTCTTCACTGGGTAGCGAGCCCATGGCCAATGATAATGAGAGCTGGCTTGCCAAAGGTTGCTCCCTATTATATGGATCAAACATGTTTCATAACCAAGGTTCATTGTAAGGGGTGTTATGATGGTGGATGCAGTCAAACTGCTGATAGAGATGAAGATGGAGAAACGGCTAGAGAAAAGCCAGGCCATCGAGGACCTCATGCCTGCGCAAAAGTAGAGTTCCCAAAACCTCACTTCCCACATTCTTCTCTCCGCACCTCTAACCTTTCATTTGATTGACTTGAGAATGTTAGAAAATAAAATTTTGGTCCAGCACTTAAGAAGCTACATAAATACTTAAATGTTTCCCAGAAGAAAGCAGTACAATTTACCCTGATCGTCCAATTCAGAATCATATTAAAAGTAAAAATGTAAATGTAATGTAATTAATTTTTCTCTGGTGTTCGATCAGGACCAAGTAACATCAAAAGGTAAAAGCAGTGTCTGATGAAAAGATTAATGTACCAGCATAAAGTTCAGAAATGAATCTCACAAAATGTCTTCAAACTGTCATGGTGTTATTTATTTCAAAAAACATAAAAGTCCTTTCAGAGGCTGACAGGTGAAGCGTCTAGGCTTTAGACCGAGTCCGAGTTCCCGGCTCATATCCAGCACTTCTCTCGTCTGTCGCTCTGATAACATCCCCTTCCAGCGCAGCAGACCGGATACATACTGATCACTGAAAAACAGAGAAGAAGACTTCACCGCACTGCCTGAAGAAAACCAAACTAATGCTAATGCTGATTTAAGTACCTCTCCTGAGGGAAATCTCTGAACAAATCACAACAGGTAATCTTCAGTGCTTCTACATCACTGCAAACCAAAACTTCACCAAATCTCCGAAGGAGACGGTTCCTCTAGTCGTTCCTGGCATGCTGTAAAACATAAACGTCTGTTTGTGAACATCCCCTTTTGTAACCTTTGTTTTTATGAGAATCATTTTAAGAAATGTTTTTACCAGTTCACTGAAAGTGTTGTGAAAGTCCTCTCATGCTTTCTCCAACATTTCCCCATCTCTTCTCAGCCGTCTGAACTTGCTCTTCATCAGGCAATCCAGATACACGCGTGAAACACAGTCAGAGGATACATTCACAAAGACCTGTCCGAAAGAAAGTGGGGCAGAGGAGCAGCGAATAAGTGCGAAAGGTTATGAAAAGCTACAATTCTGTTCTTGAAGAACCGATTTTAACTGGGAGCACAGAACCAACCTCCTGAATCTCTCATAGAGAATAAACTAATTAAATAACAATAAGTAGACGATGATAATGTGAAGACATTTTACACATCCTCTTTATAAGACCAATAAAAACAAGCATGGCATGTGTTATTTTTTCTTTTTATCTAAATGAACTAAATGACGAAAGTTTCTGCATCCACTGAGTCTCAGTATGTCTGTGTTGCTGATCGTAGTCCAGAATGTTCTTTAGAGTCCTGGAGACGTCATCCTGTTACAGTTCAAGCGGGACAGAGTTTTATGTCATTAATATCCTAAGTCATTGCTATTTTTGTGTGCTCTTTTTAGCCTATTACAATGCTTATATTTGTAAGAATTAGAGATTGAGCGTATCGTGACCTGCAGTTTAGTCAGCAGTTTCTCATGTAAGATCCAGAATTGAAAATGACTGTTACACTGTCTCACCTCCGATGTTTCAGCCCTCTGACTCAATCCTCCCTTCATTTTTAGTTTTTTTAAACCAGTCATGCTGCAAGAGCTGCTCCAAGGTCGGCCTTTCAGTAGGGTCACGGGCTAGGCACTGGACAATCACATCACGGCATTCTGTTTTTAGGAGAGAGCTGGTTAGTCGTGACCATGTGACATTTGGGTTGGCATGTATGAAATCAGCTTCTGAAACGAGATTTATTTAAGGTTAAAAGAATTTATACTTATTCTAAGCGTATATCTCTGAACGCATATCCTAACCTCTAACATCAGTTGGTAAATACTAAAGTCTGTGCTTTACTAGACAAGACATCTCTACCATTGTCTGTGCAGAAGCTGTGTGTGTGTGTGTGTGTGTGTGTGTGTGTGTGTGTGTGTGTGTGTGTGTGTGTGTGATCAGTGCTGTTCTCTCACCTTTGGATAAATGTGGGTTTTCAAACCTAACTTGGCTTCCACGATTTCCTTTATATCGCAAAATGGAGTACACGCGTTCATCATCTCATACAACAAGACTCCTAGAGCCCAGACGTTTGTAGAGAGGCGGCGTGGAATCTGCCACTGATGATGAGTTCAGGCGACACGTAATCCATTACTCCTGTAAGCAAGACATTTTCAGCATGGAGCAATTCTTAAAGTATCACACGATCAATAATAAGTCACTAAATGCTGGTCTGCACACTCCGTTACACAAAATGCCAGCTCACCTCTATACTGCCTGCCATCGTAGCCATCGCTACTAAACAGTTGACCGCAGCCAAAGTCTATTAGCTTGAGCTCCAAAGTGTGTTTTCTCAACAAGAAATTGTCTGGATGAATGTCATTGTGAAAAACACCGCGCTTGATGCAGTGCTGCACTGCTCGCACCGCCTGACACATGATGAGTCGTGCTGTGGTCTCATTTATGCTGGGATTGTCGTTGATGAAGTCCAACAAGCTCTCTCGAGGATCTGGATACTCCATAATGAGCTTGAACTCTTTAGGGTCTTCAAACCAGTCATACAGTTGTATGATAAGGGGACTTATTTTTCCTTGCCTCATCATTAGCATCAGTGCAACTTCATTAAATAGAGGTTCAGGATGCAGGTCCTACAGAAAACACGCAACAAACTGTTAGTTTGGTAACTCAACTTAAACCTTAAACAACTTAAAACCTATGTTTTGCCAGCTCACAGTTTGAAGATACTGATCCTCTGTAGACTTTTCAATATATTTGATGGCAACCTACAAAAAAAAAAAAAAAAAACACACAGTTGAGCATATTTAACACCAAACCTTAACCTAACCATGAAGAATTGAAAACTAGAATAAACTACAGGTCCTTTAACTTTTTTAACACACTTTCTTCAGGTTTGAATGTGAGAGCAAAATGTTTGTCTACCTTTTTGCCATCAGAAATACGGATTCCCTCATACACCTGGCCATAGCCTCCTTCTCCAATAATCCTTATTGCTTTATAGCGAGAGTGAAAGGATTCTAGAAAAAAAAACAACAACACACAAACACGTAAAAACACATAGAACATATTATATTTTGTGCTAAATAATATATTGTACAATGTGTTTAAAAGTTGTAAAAGCTTGCTAGATAACCTAAAGTTGCATAAAATGCTTCAAGAAGTATAACACAATATTTTTAGATTAACTTACAAAGTTACATGCATACATCTTTTAGTTCAAATTGAAATAAAAGAAATCAACTAGAGCTAACCGCTAGTTGGTTCAATTGTGACAATAAACCATATTAAAATAGAAAAATAATTAAGGCACAAACATCTTCAGCCGACAGCAACGGCTAACTGCAAAATAACTTCACTTAACATATTTAAATAAACTTATTTGAAAACAGTTCATTACTTGATGACATGTATCTTGTTATAATGACCACAGATTTACCAGTAGATGGGGCGCAGTCTGAGGACCCGACTTTGTTCTGGCAGCTGAAGGGCCGCTTCATAGTCTTCCACACTCCTTTGAAGAAAGAGCGGATTCTTCTCCTCTTCCCCCGTTCTTTTGTAACTAAGACCAACAAATTTGACAACAACTATTAAAGACACGGCTGAACTTTTTTTTTTTTTTTTTTTACTTTTACTTTTACGGTTATAGCTACATGAATGTCCCTGTTTGCAGTTTTATTCTCACCTGAAGATTCCACTTTCAGTCTCTCTATTCTGTCCTCAGAGACAACGTTAGGTGTAGAGTCGTCTAATCTGGATGCTGACTTGGGTTTTGGGCAAGCTGAAGCCCCTGCTGTCTCAACAGGCACTTCACCTGGAAGTGTAAAGTGAAACTGTTCTTGGCAGCTATCCGAATTGGATGAAGCGGCATCGCTCCCCCCTTCCAGGCGAGCCACAGTTCCTCTCTTAATGATGAACGTGCCAGCAGAGCTTGGCCAAGGTGTATCCTGGCTGCTGAGGCTCAGCAGCTCCAGTCTCTCCACATTGTCCTTAGAGATGGACAAATTGACGTCGGTGCAGAGCTGTCAAACTGTGGGTCCAGCTGCAGTAGATGGTCCACTGTGTTCTTGGAGCAGAAGGAAGCTTCACGGCCTTACGTACTTTCTTAAAGAAAGACGAAATTGGGTTTTTCTTCCTCTTGCTGTCACCTTTTTTCTGACCCTAAGAGGAACAGATAGAAAACACTATTAGCCACACATATGACCCAAGGACATCATCATCAACTAAAAACACTTTTTCCACTGAATTTGAGGATGCGCGTTAAAACTTAATTGTAACACTCACCTTTTGAGCTCTCCTCTACAGGAGGAGCCTCCATGACCCTCTCCTTAGAGATGGACGTGTTGTCCAGTGTAGACATTGTATGTCTGTATCTGCAGTTCTGAACTTTGTGTAGATTCGGTCTGTACACTTTAGTTCAGAAGTCTGCACACTGTAGCTCAGAATCGATATCTGCACACTTTTCTTTAAGATGCGAGATACAAGAAAATGTCTCTGAAGCTAGACTAACTCACACACGAGACTCTGTGTTTGCGAGTTCACTCCACTCCAAAAACGTTTCGCATAAATCTGTCGCATAGAAATGTATCGCAATTTGCATAATGGATTCGAACGATTCGATGATTCGAATGCCCGACGCATTTCGTAAGCAATGTTTACCTTTAAAATACGAGTCTCGAGGGGCTAGAATATGCGCGAATGTACCAAATAATTTTTGAGACTATATTAAAAACGGATGGTAAACTGACTAAAACTGTCGAGTTTAATCAGTAGAAAAGATTAAACGACATAATCCCTGTTAAGGCGAATATCACCTGTAACCATAGTTACGGTGACGTTCAAATAAATGTAAAATGGCGGCCTTACCTTCATAGCAAAATACACTCGGGCCAGTTAAGACGCGAATAAGTCGTAACGTTACGCGCTTTTATCTCTAATGGAAGCGAAAACCTCAAGAAAAAAAAAACTTAATTGGGATAGTTTGGGATATGGGAATGGTTTTGCAGACCTGGTGTAGCAAAATTATTTTGCGATTCCACTTGCCATAACCATATTTGGGGTTTCCTGCCGCCACGCATGCGAGACGTTGATTCGTTGATTCAATTAAGGCAGTGTTTCATGGAACAGATGCATTTACAAATACAGGACAATATTACATAATTAACTTGTGTTTTCTGTTGGCTAAATTTATATTCATAAACAAAAGTTTACTGGCTCTAAACCTTTGTTTTCTTTGTTTAAAATTGATTTGGACAAACATATGGAAACTATAAATAACTCTATAAATGTAAAAGCTATGAAAACAATATCTTTGTATTCTATTCATCCTTTGTGTCTTAAGATTTTTTTGGGGGTGTTTTTGGGGTAAAATTGTATCTATGTTATAACTTTTTGTACTGTTTTTGTACCGTTTAAAACACACCTAACCAGCATATGCTGCTTTTATCAGCAGAGAAAAGAGCCCACGACAATGAAATATCTTGGAAAACTAATAGGCTTTTCAATTCAGCACTATGATTTAACTTATAGTTATTATTAACAACATTCCAGTTGTCTGTATTGGGCAGAGATTTATGTCATTAGTATCCTAAGTCATTGGACTCTGTTTTAATCATTCTCGGGGGCCTTTAATAAAACCAATCTTTCACGTGAACTGCCAAAATTCAGACAGCATGTTACTTGTCCAACCAGAGACAGTAATATACTGGATCACTGTTACACAGTAATAAAGGATGCGAGCTGCCTTGAGACTTTCTGATCACTGCTTGGTTCATCTCGTACCAGAAGCTGGCGGAAGCTGAAATCAGCTAAACCTCACTGGTTGGACTGTTTTTGAAGCTGCTGCCACAGATCTGAACGAGCTTGCAGAGACTGTAACATCATATCAACATCAGTTTCTGTGAGGACATGTGCCTTTCTGCCAGGACTTATTTCGTTTATAACAACGACAAACCATGGTTCGCTGCAAAATTCAGTCAGCTCCATCAAGTCAAAGAAGATACTCGCAGGAATGGGGACAGAGTCTTGTATAAATGGGCCAAATACACGCTGGAAAAGGAGATCGGAGTGGCAAAGAGGAATTATTCGAACAGCCGGACTCAGTTCTCCTCAAGGGACACAGCTTCTGTGTGGAAAGGTCTGAAAGACATCACCAACTACAACACACCATCCCCCAGCACTGTGGCAAAGTTTTTGGAGTTTTACTGCAGATCTGAAAAGACACCATTCTCACCTACTGCAGTCCCCCGCTCCCCCACACCTGCCTTTCAACCGTGTGCCAGGTATTCAGAAAAAACAAAAAAAGAAAGGCACCGGGCCCAGACGGTGTGACTGAATACCTGTGCTGACCAACTGGCCCCCATCTTCACACAGATCTTCAACAGATCACTGGAGCTGTGTGTAGTCCCTTCATGCCATAGACGCGCCACCATCCCATCATCCCCATCCCAAAGAAACCCCAAATTACTGGATTTAATTGGATTGCAGACCTGTGGCTCTAATGTCTGTGGTCAAGAAATCATTTGAAAAACTGGTCTTGGGTTATCTGTAGGACTTTTACTGGACCCCCTGCAGTTTGCCTACAGAGCAAACAGGTCAGGGGATGATGCAGTCAATATGGGTCTGCATTATGTTTTGCAACACCTAGGCAGATGGAGGGATTGTGGGATCTCTACAAAATAAATGTGTGCAGACTTTGCACACTGGAAAACTCACTGGAAAACCACTGGATGAACGGGGGTTAGGGGGTTAGGGTTAGGTTAGGTTAGGGTTAGGGGTTAGAGGTTACGTTAGGGGTTAGGGTTAGGGTTAGGGGTTAGGGTTGTGGGATCTCTACAAAATAAATGTGTGCAGATTTAGGGTTAGGGTTAGGGGTTAGGGGTTAGGGTTAGGGTTAGGGTTAGGTTAGGGTTAGGGTTAGGTTAGGGTTAGAGTTAGGTTAGGTTAGGTTAGGTTAGGTTAAATTAAAATTAAATTAAAATTAAAAAATTAAATTAAAATTAAAATTAAATTAAAATTAAAATTAAAATTAGGTTAGGGTTAGGGTTAAGGGTTAGGGTTAGGTTTAAATTAGGGTTAAAATTGGGTTAAATTAAAATTAAATTAAAAATTAATTTAAAATTAAAATAAAATTAATTAATTTAAATTAAATTAAATTAATTAGGGTAAAATTAAATTAGGGGTTAAATTAAAATAAAAAAATTAAATTTAAATTAAATTAAAATTAAAATTAAGTTTAGGGTTAAGTTAGGTTAATTAAAATTAAAATTATTAAAATTAAAATTAAGGTTGAAATTAGGTTAGGGTTAATTTAAATTAAAATTAAATTAAATTAAATTAAATTAAATTAAATTAAATTAGGGTTTAAATTAAAATTAAATTAAATTAAATTAAAGTAAATTAAAATTAAATTAGGTAAAAGGGTTAGGTTAAATTAGGGTTTAAAATTAGGTTAAGTAAGGTTAAAATTAAATTAAAATTAGGGATTAAATTAAAATTAAGGTTAAAATTAATTAAATTTAAATTAAAATTAAAATTAAATTAAATAAAATTAAAATTAAAATTAAAGTTAAAATTAAATTAAATTAAAATTAAAATTAAAATTAAAATTAAAATTAAAATTAAAATTAAATTAAAATTAAATTAAATTAAAATTAAAATTAGTTAGGTTAAAATTAGGGTTAGGTTAAATTAGGTTAAATTAAAATTAAATTAGAATTAGGGTTAGGTTAAAATTAAAGGTTAGGGGTTAAAATTAAAATTAAAATTAAAATTAAAGTTAAATAAAATTAAAGGTTAAAGTTAGGTTAAGGTTAGGTTAGGTTAGGGTTAGGTTAGGGTTAGGTTAGGTTAAAGGGGTTAGGGTTAGGGTTAGGTTAGGGTTAGTTAGGGTTAGGGTTAGGGTTAGGTTAGGGGAGGTTAGGGTTAGGTTAGGGGTTAGGGGTTAGGTTAGGTTAGGGTTAGGGGTTAGGGTTAGGGTTGTGAGGTTAGGGGTTAGGGTTGTGGGATCTCTACAAAATAAATGTGTGCAGATTTTGCACACTCGGGAAAACTCACTGGATGACAGAATTTTTTTATTGGTGAAAATCAACTTACTGTGTATGACAGTAAAATGCCCCTCTGGACCAAAGAACACTACAGACACTGTACTGGATGGTAAGGCCAAAGCCAGAACATTTTATGTTCTTCAACCAGCTGTGCAGCAGCAATCCATTCCGAGCAATTGTGGTGTGTTTTCTCTAGCATTTGCGTATGCTCTATGCAAGGGTCATCCAATAAGGAAGCATGTTTAATGAAGGCAGGCTGAGGTCACAGCTGTATGCTTCATCAACAAAAACACCATCACAATCAGCATAAAGACTGGAAAGAGTGAAGCTCAGGCACAGTGTACTGTGTTTGCAGAACAGCACATTACAAACAGTGGTATCATCCTACATGTGTAGATATACCCAAAACTGTAATTGGGACTGATCAGGTCTGGCAATGTGTCACATGCCACTGATGGACACTACATGAGCTAGCATTTCTTAAAACAAACTGAAAAAATGCCACATTACATGGAACACCAAGAGAGCGCAATAAGAAGAAAGCTTTATTATTTTTATTTTACGTTCGTTATTTAAACGTTTAATTGAAACCACACTGCTTGAACGTTTGTATTTATTTATTCTGTGTGTGTGTGTGTGTGTGTGTTTATAAAAAGTTAAATTGTGTCAAAATCAAAATACAGTGTCAACGGTGAAATCCAAATGTATGCTGTAGGAGTGAGTATGAGTATGCTGAGTATGCCTTTAAATTTGTAGTATTATGAGTGCTGAAAAAATGGGACACACTAAAAGTGCTAGGACGCATTTAGTTGTTTTGGGCGACTTCAAAACTCTCCAAAACTATAAAGTAAAATGACTTAGAATATAATAATTACAGTAATAGTCAGGGCCACTCTGAATATGGATCATTTAAAAGAATGAGTTAACCTATAAAGCAACATTTTTATAAGTGTTTGAATACAAAGAAATATTGCTAGGTGCTAAGTGAAAGAATGAGATAAGGAAATAATTTTATGTGTGTTTTAATATAATAAAGTGCAAGAATGTTTTTGCCTTCCATTTTCTCTGTAACTGTACAGTAAAATGACTTGAATAAATAGTCATATTTCAAAATATGAGCTAATTTGCAAAAGAAAGCTTTTCCTTTGTTTACATATATAATTACATACTTAAAAAGACAAAAATAAAGACCTTTAATATTATCATTTATTAGCATGTATTAGCAATTATTTATAACACCGCTTAACTATTGTAACAGTAAGTAAGCACGGACTCATCAGGACTTGAACTCTGTGATTATTCTCCAGGATACATTCTTATTTCCATTTTCAAGTTGTCAAGAAGTTTAAAAAATGGAATTGGAATAAGGATTATATTCAGCAGAAACGGAATCTTTCTGGTTTAAATGTAGTTTAAATGGATGTTCTCCTTTTTCCCAGTATTTTGATAAATATGAGTAAATAAGATCACGAATAGGTGCACAGGAATCCATCCAAAGCAGGTTGATGTTCTATAGAGTGAGGTTTAGTAAAACACTCATAGCTCAGTTATGTTCTTCACTGGGTAGCGAGCCCATGGCCAATGATAATGAGAGCTGGCTTGCCAAAGGTTGCTCCCTATTATATGGATCAAACATGTTTCATAACCAAGGTTCATTGTAAGGGTGTTATGATGGTGGATGCAGTCAAACTGCTGATAGAGATGAAGATGGAGAAAGCGGCTAGAGAAAAGCCAGGGCCATCGAGGACCTCATGCCTGTGCAAAAGTAGAGTTCCCCAAAACCTCACTTCCCACATTCTTCTCTCCGCACCTCTAACCTTTCATTTGATTGACTTGAGAATGTTAGAAAATAAAATTTTGGTCCAGCACTTAGAAGCTACATAAATACTTAAATGTTTCCCAGAAGAAACGAGTACAATTTACCCTGATCGTCAATTCAGAATCATATTAAAAGTAAAAATGTAAATGTAATGTAATTAATTTTTCTCTGGTGTTCGATCAGGACCAAGTAACATCAAAGGTAAAAGCAGTGTCTGATGAAAAGATTAATGTACCAGCATAAAGTTCAGAAATGAATCTCACAAAACGTCTTCAAACTGTCATGGTGTTATTTATTTTCAAAAAACATAAAAGTCCTTTCAGAGGCTGACAGGTGAAGCGTCTAGGCTTTGGACCGAGTCCGAGTTCCCGGCTCATATCCAGCACTTCTCTCGTCTGTCGCTCTGATAACATCCCCTTCCAGCGCAGCAGACCGGATACATACTGATCACTGAAAAACAGAGAAGACTTCACCGCACTGCCTGAAGAAAACCAAACTAATGCTAATGCTGATTTAAGTACCTCTCCTGAGGAAATCTCTGAACAAATCACAACAGGTAATCTTCAGTGCTTCTACATCACTGCAAACCAAAACTTCACCAAATCTCCGAAGAGAAGCGGTTCCTCTGGTCGTTCCTGGCATGCTGTAAAACATAAACGTCTGTTTGTCAACATCCCCTTTTGTAACCTTTGTTTTTATGAGAATCATTTTAAGAAATGTTTTTTACCAGTTCACTGAAAGTGTTGTGAAAGTCCCCTCTCATGCTTTCTCCAACATTTCCCCATCTCTTCTCCAGCCGTCTGAACTTGCTCTTCATCAGGCAATCCAGATACACGCGTGAAACACAGTCAGAGGATACATTCACAAAGACCTGTCCGAAAGAAAGTGGGGCAGAGGAGCAGCGAATAAGTGCGAAAGGTTATGAAAAGCTACAATTCTGTTCTTGAAGAACCGATTTTAACTGGGAGCACAGAACCAACCTCCTGAAATCTCATAGAGAATAAACTAATTAAATAACAATAAGTAGACGATGATAATGTGAAGACATTTTACACATCCTCTTTATAAGACCAATAAAAACAAGCATGGCATGTGTTATTTTTCTTTTTATCTAAATGAACTAAATGACGAAAGTTTCTGCATCCACTGAGTCTCAGTATGTCTGTGTTGCTGATCGTAGTCCAGAATGTTCTTTAGAGTCCTGGAGACGTCATCCTGTTACAGTTCAAGCGGGACAGAGTTTTATGTCATTAATATCCTAAGTCATTGCTATTTTTGTGTGCTCTTTTTTAGCCTATTACAATGCTTATATTTGTAAGAATTAGAGATTGAGCGTATCGTGACCTGCAGTTTAGTCAGCAGTTTCTCATGTAAGATCCAGAATTGAAAATGACTGTTACACTGTCTCACCTCCGATGTTTCAGCCCTCTGACTCAATCCTCCCTTCATTTTTAGTTTTAAACCAGTCATGCTGCAAGAGCTGCTCCAAGGTCGGCCTTTCAGTAGGGTCACGGGCTAGGCACTGGACAATCACATCACGGCATTCTGTTTTTTAGGAGAGAGCTGGTTAGTCGTGACCATGTGACATTTGGGTTGGCATGTATGAAATCAGCTTCTGAAACAGAGATTTATTTAAGGTTAAAAGAATTTATACTTATTCTAAAGCGTATATCTCTGAACGCATATCCTAACCTCTAACATCAGTTGGTAAATACTAAAGTCTGTGCTTTACTAGACAAGACATCTCTACCATTGTCTGTGCAGAAGCTGTGTGTATGTGTGTGTGTGTGTGTGTGTGTGTGTGTGTGTGTGTGTGTGTGTGTGATCAGTGCTGTTCTCTCACCTTTGGATAAATGTGGGTTTTCAAACCTAACTTGGCTTCCACGATTTCCTTTATATCGCAAAATGGAGTACACGCGTTCATCATCTCATACAACAAGACTCCTAGAGCCCAGGCGTTTGTAGAGGCGGCGTGGAATCTGCCACTGATGATGAGTTCAGGCGGCACGTAATCCATTACTCCTGTAAGCAAGACATTTTCAGCATGGAGCAATTCTTAAAGTATCACACGATCAATAATAAGTCACTAAATGCTGGTCTGCACACTCCGTTACACAAAATGCCAGCTCACCTCTATACTGCCTGCCATCGTAGCCATCGCTACTAAACAGTTGACCGCAGCCAAAGTCTATTAGCTTGAGCTCCAAAGTGTGTTTTCTCAACAAGAAATTGTCTGGATGAATGTCATTGTGAAAAACACCGCGCTTGATGCAGTGCTGCACTGCTCGCACCGCCTGACACATGATGAGTCGTGCTGTGGTCTCATTTATGCTGGGATTGTCGTTGATGAAGTCCAACAAGCTCTTGCAGGATCTGGATACTCCATAATGAGCTTGAACTCTTTAGGGTCTTCAAACCAGTCATACAGTTGTATGATAAGGGGACTTATTTTCCTTGCCTCATCATTAGCATCAGTGCAACTTCATTAAATAGAGGTTCAGGATGCAGGTCCTACAGAAAACACGCAACAAACTGTTAGTTTGGTAACTCAACAAACCTTAAACAACTTAAAACCTATGTTTTGCCAGCTCACAGTTTGAAGATACTGATCCTCTGTAGACTTTTCAATATATTTGATGGCAACCTACAAAAAAAAAAAAAAAAAAACACACAGTTGAGCATATTTAACACCAAACCTTAACCTAACCATGAAGAATTGAAAACTAGAATAAACTACAGGTCCTTTAACTTTTTAACACACTTTCTTCAGGTTTGAATGTGAGAGCAAAATGTTTGTCTACCTTTTGCCATCAGAAATACAGATTCCCTCATACACCTGGCCATAGCCTCCTTCTCCAATAATCCTTATTGCTTTATAAGCGAGTGAAAGGATTCTAGAAAAAAAAACAACAACACACAAAACACGTAAAAACACATAGAACATATTATATTTTGTGCTAAATAATATATTGTACAATGTGTTAAAAGTTATAAAAGCTTGCTAGATAACTTAAAGTTGCATAAAATGCTTCAAGAAGTATAACACAATATTTTTAGATTAATTAACTTACAAAGTTACATGCATACATCTTTTAGTTCAAATTGAAATAAAAGAAATCAATTGTGACAATAAACCATATTAAAATAGAAAAATAATTAAGGCACAAACATCTTCAGCCGACAGCAACGGCTAACTGCAAACTAACTTCACTTAACATATTTAAATAAACTTATTTGAAAACAGTTCATTACTTCGATGACATGTATCTTGTTATAATGACCACAGATTTACCAGTAGATGGGACGCAGTCTGAGGACCCGACTTTGTTCTGGCAGCTGAAGGGGCGCTTCATAGTCTTCCACACTCCTTTGAAGAAAGAAGCGGATTCTTCTCCTCTTCCCCCGTTCTTTTGTAACTAAGACCAACAAATTTGACAACAACTATTAAAGACACGGCTGAACTTTTTTTTTTTTTTTACTTTTACTTTTACGGTTATAGCTACATGAATGTCCCTGTTTGCAGTTTTATTCTCACCTGAAGATTCCACTTTCAGTCTCTCTATTCTGTCCTCAGAGACAACGTTAGGTGTAGAGTCGTCTAATCTGGATGCTGACTTGGGTTTGGGCAAGCTGAAGCCCCTGCTGGCTCAACAGGCACTTCACCTGGAAGTGTAAAGTGAAACTGTTCTTGGCAGCTATCCGAATTGGATGAAGCGGCATCGCTCCCCCCTTCCAGGCGAGCCACAGTTCCTCTCTTAACGATGAACGTGCCAGCAGAGCTTGGCCAAGGTGTATCCTGGCTGCTGAGGCTCAGCAGCTCCAGTCTCTCCACATTGTCCTTAGAGATGGACAAATTGACGTCGGTGCAGAGCTGTCAAACTGTGGGTCCAGCTGCAGTAGATGGTCCACTGTGTTCTTGGAGCAGAAGGAAGCTTCACGGCCTTACGTACTTTCTTAAAGAAAGGCGAAAGTGGGTTTTCTTCCTCTTGCTGTCACCTTTTTCTGACCCTAAGAGGAACAGATAGAAAACACTATTAGCCACACATATGACCCAAGGACATCATCATCAACTAAAAACACTTTTCCACTGAATTTGAGGATGCGCGTTAAAACTTAATTGTAACACTCACCTTTTGAGCTCTCCTCTACAGGAGGAGCCTCCATGACCCTCTCCTTAGAGATGGACGTGTTGTCAGTGTAGACATTGTATGTCTGTATCTGCAGTTCTGAACTTTGTGTAGATTCGACGGTCTGTACACGGTTCAGAAGTCTGCACACTGTAGCTCAGAATCGATATCTGCACACTTTTCTTTAAGATGCGAGATACGAGAAAATGTCTCTGAAGCTAGACTAACTCACACGAGACTCTGTGTTTGCGAGTTCACTCCACTCCAAAAACGTTTCGCATAAATCTGTCGCATAGAAATGTATACATAATTTGCATAATGGATTCGAACGATTCGAATGATTCGAATGCCCACGCGCATTTCTTAAGCAATGTTTACCTTTAAAATACGAGTCTCTAGGGGCTAGAATATGCGCGAATGTACCAAATAATTTTTGAGACTATATTAAAAACGGATGGTAAACAGCTAAAACTGTCGAGTTTAATCAGTAGAAAAGATTAAACGACATAATCCCTGTTAAGGCGAATATCACCTGTAACCATAGTTACGGTGACGTTCAAATAAATGTAAAATGGCGGCCTTACCTTCATAGCAAAATACACTCGGGCCAGTTAAGGCGCGCGAATAAGTCGTAACGTTACGCTTTTTATCTCCTAATGGGCGAAAACCTCAAGAAAAAACTTAATTGGGATAGTTTGGGATATGGGAATGGTTTTGCAGACCTGGTGTAGCAAAATTATTTTGCGATTCCACTTGCCATAACCATATTTGGGGTTTCCTGCCGCCACGCACGAGACGTTGATTCGTTGATTCAATTAAGGCAGTGTTTCATGGAACAGATGCATTTACAAATACAGGACAATATTACATAATTAACTTGTGTTTTCTGTTGGCTAAATTTTATATTCATAAACAAAAGTTTACTGGCTCTAAACCTTTGTTTTCTTTGTTTAAAATTGATTTGGACAAACATATGGAAACTATAAATAACTCTATAAATGTAAAAGCTATGAAAACAATATCTTTGTATTCATCCTTTGTGTCTTAAGATTTTTTTTGGGGGTGTTTTTGGGGTAAAATTGTATCTATGTTATAACTTTTGTACTGTTTTTGTACCGTTTAAAACACACCTAACCAGCATATGCTGCTTTTATCAGCAGAGAAAGAGCCACGACAATGAAATATCTTGGAAAACTAATAGGCTTTTCAATTCAGCACTATGATTTAACTTATAGTTATTATTAACAACATTCCAGTTGTCTGTATTGGGCAGAGATTTATGTCATTAGTATCCTAAGTCATTGGACTCTGTTTTAATCATTCTCAGGGCCTTTAATAAAACCAATCTTTCACGTGAACTGCCAAAATTCAGACAGCATGTTACTTGTCCAACCAGAGACAGTAATATACTGGATCACTGTTACACAGTAATAAAGGATGCGAGCTGCCTTGAGACTTTCTGATCACTGCTTGGTTCATCTCGTTGCAGAAGCTGGCGGAAGCTGAAATCAGCTAAACCTCACTGGTTGGACTGTTTTTGAAGCTGCTGCCACAGATCTGAACGAGCTTGCAGAGACTGTAACATCATATCAACATCAGTTTCTGTGAGGACATGTGCCTTTCTGCCAGGACTTATTTCGTTTATAACAACGACAAACCATGGTTAGCTGCAAAATTCAGTCAGCTCCATCAAGTCAAAGAAGATACTGCAGGAATGGGGACAGAGTCTTGTATAAATGGGCCAAATACACGCTGGAAAAGGAGATCGGAGTGGCAAGAGGAATTATTCGAACAGCTTCGGACTCAGTTCTCCTCAAGGGACACAGCTTCTGTGTGGAAAGGTCTGAAAGACATCACCAACTACAACACACCATCCCCCAGCACTGTGGCAAAGTTTTTGGAGTTTTACTGCAGATCTGAAAAGACACCATTCTCACCTACTGCAGTCCCCCGCTCCCCCACACCTGCCTTTCAACCGTGTGCCAGGTATTCAGAAAAACAAAAAGAAAGGCACCGGGCCCAGGCGGTGTGACTGAATACCTGTGCTGACCAACTGGCCCCCATCTTCACACAGATCTTCAACAGATCACTGGAGCTGTGTGTAGTCCCTTCATGCCATAGGCAGCGCCACCATCCCATCATCCCCATCCCAAAGAAACCCCAAATTACTGGATTTAATTGGATTGCAGACCTGTGGCTCTAATGTCTGTGGTCAAGAAATCATTTGAAAAACTGGTCTTGGGTTATCTGTAGGACTTTTACTGGACCCCCTGCAGTTTGCCTACAGAGCAAACAGGTCAGGGGATGATGCAGTCAATATGGGTCTGCATTATGTTTTTGCAACACCTAGGCAGATGGAGGGATTGTGGGATCTCTACAAAATAAATGTGTGCAGACTTTGCACACTCTGAAACTCACTGGATGAGCGGGTTAAAATTAAATTAAGTTATTAAAATTAAAATTAAATTAAATTAAATTAAGGGTTAAAATTAAAATTAAATTAAAATTAAAATTAAATTAAATTGTGAATTAAAATTAAAATTAAATTAAATTATTACAAATTAAAATTAAATTAAAATTAAAATTAAAATTAAAATTAAAATTAAATTAAAATTAAATTAAAATTAAAATTAAATAAAATTAAAATTAAAATTAAAATTAAATTAAAATTAAAATTAAAATAAAAAATTAAAAATTAAAATTAAATTAAAAATTAAAT
>NW_025048137.1:0-127917 GCF_018831695.1 Puntigrus tetrazona
GCCCCTCTGGGGAGGATCAGGTTATACCTTGTCATTCGGCACCGTTCCTCCTCAGGGCCCTCAGGAAGTAACTCCGCTGTCTCTGCCCTCGTGCAGAGAGCCGGAGCCTTCAACCGCACGTCTCCCCCAGCGGATTCACCCGAGTGCGTCACGCAGGCAGGAGAGGCGCCACCTACGGGGGTCCCGTTTACAACTAGCCCAGTGTCTGCCTGCCCGGTCGGCGCTTCAGGCCACCCGGTTACCTGTATGCTCGCACACAAAGGTCAACCTCGAGGAGGCTGATTCCCTTAGGGGGTGTTGTAGCGTGGAAACTTCTTTGAAATGTATCTCAATGGGTCAGCCGCAAACGATAGAGAAAGGCTATCGAATTCATTTCAGGTTTTCCAACACTGACATTCAGGAGTCACGCGACATTAATCGGCCCCAACAGAGCTCTGGTGATAGAACAGGAAGTAGAATCCTACTTAGGAAAGAAACCCATCGAGATCCCTCCTCATGCTGTGTAATCCTGGGTTTCTGGCCGCTGGCTCATTGTTCCAAAGAAGGATGGGGGTTGCGTCCCATCGCGAATCTGAGTCTTGAACCAGCTCCAGTCAGCAGACTGAAGTTCAAAAATGCTCTTACCATCTAATGGAGTGGTATTTCAAAATCAGATCAATGCTGGTTTAAATAAAACCATAGAGCCTGAAGGGCCATTACTGCCCATATATTCATCCCTTCTCTCAACTTTGGAGGAAGTTTTCTGAGGCTTGCTTTTCGAGCGTAGCATGCCAATGCTCGAGCACTTCCGTTACGACTACCACTCTCACCCGCACAGTTCTGCAGTGTATGGATGCAGCTCTGGCTCCACTGGAAACTCCCAGCGCATCCGTGGGCTCGAATATGTCGGCGATTGGTTGATATTGGCTCGATCAGAGCAGATGGCAGTTCAACATGCGAGATGTTGTTTTGTCTCACATGGGGAGTTGGGTTTGAGACTGAGCAGCGAAAGAAGGTGTATTGCGGTCGATCAGGACCATATACCCAGGCGTCATCAGCAAGTTCAACCCGCGATCACGAGGGCGCGATTGTCTCCCTGCTGGCCAATTGCGAGTCGATCCTCACGTCGGTCCGAGAGAGTAGTGAGAGGCCAATCACTCGCATCCCAGGCAGTATCCAGAGACTGCTGGGGCTGATGGCAACTGCGTCCCAACGTGATACATTTTGGCCTGCTGCAGCATGAGACCCCTACAGTGGTGGCTGAAAGGGACCAAGGAGTTTCCCTTTCTTGCGCTTGCGCCGGATGCATTCCTAACCAGTTGGGGCGCGGTGTTGAGCAGCGCCCGGCCCCGCACGGTCTGTGAAGCTATCACCACTGGGATTGGTATATAACTCAGCTAGGGATATTAGCTGTATTTTGTGCTCTGAAGTACTTCCTCCCAGACCTGAGAGGTGCATGTGTTGGTGCACACCGACAACACAGCAAGTGTTGCCCACATCATCAACCACCAGGGAGGTCTGCGTTCTACTTCCCTTGAACAGACTGGCCTTGCAGATCCTCGCGTATTTAGAATAGAAGATCATCTACGCTGAGAAGCGGCTTGCATTTCTAAATATACCAATATAGGGGCCGACACCCTATCGAGACGGTCTTCGAGGATCAGGGCAGATGGATGTACTTTACCCCGAGGTGGTGAAGCAGTCCTGGATGAGATATTAGGCGGCGGATGTAGATCTTTGGCGCTGAGGAATGCGCTGGGTCCACCAGGTTCTCTCTAGTTCATCAACTCCCCTAGGACTGGATGCTATATATGTGGCGATGCCCAAGAAAGGCTTCGCCTGTGCGCGGCCCCCCCTCCCCTGATTGCCCGGCTCCCCAGGAGTTCTGGCGAGAGTGCGCCGGGGCGAGAATCAGACTACTGCTAGCTGCACCGTTCTAGCTAGACCAAGAAGGGTTTGCGGTACCTGATCGGCCTGAGTATCACGGTCAACCGAGAACTATTCTCTCAGGCAGGGGAGCAATAGTTCACCTCGCCCCGAGAGTTATTGAAGCTGTGGGTGTGGCCCCTGAGGGCACAACTCATAACTTCTGGTCTTTCAGCTGAGGTTGTTGAGACCATCCTCAATCCAGCGCTCCCTCTCACGAGGCGTGTATGCCAGAGAGGTGGAAAATGTTCACTTCCTGGTGTGGAGACCACCATTTTAAACTCAGTTAACTTTGCCCAGTAGGCTCAGTGGGATTTCTCAGGCGACATTCTCCACCAGGTTCATCACTCCACCTAAAGGTCGTTGCCAGTCATATCTGCATATCATGACCCTATTGGTGGCCTCGGTGGGCAGACACCATTACGATTCCTCCACACGGTGTGCTGAGGCTGGAGACCTCAGTGCGGACCAGAGTTCCCCTGGGATTTGGTTTTGTGGTGTTAGAGGCTCTGTATAAGGCACCCACTTCGAGCCCCTCCACTTTTCCTCCTTTCTATAATTTTGACATGAGGCCCACTCCTGGCTCCTCTGTCTTATCCTGATGGGTGGTCTGAGGACCCCCTTTTCGAAACAGAGACCTTGGAATTATGGCGGCGTGGGCATCTCGTTTCCCAAAGCGTTTGTGACGCGCAGCTCGTTCCTAGAGGAACCATGGTTACAGTTGTAACCAGAGACGTTTTCATCCTGTCAACATGATGCATATTAAATGATTATGCTGCTTTCCTATAGTTTTCTCTGTGTAAACATGTTTGACTGTTTGACTGTTGCGCTTTTTATATCTTTTACGCGGTATCTCAGGCATGAAGCAACATTTTAAAAATGTGCGGTCTGAAATGAATTTAATTTCCTTTATAATATGCATTTATTTTTACCTATTTTTTCAATGACTCCTAAGCGATTAGTTTTAATGATTCATTTCTCCACACACCACCTCCGTCTTGATTGGTCGATTTCATTTTAATGCAGCGTTTGTTAGCTTTTAACGCTCTAAAGGAGCACCTAGTGGCTAAATGATTAGCTTTTCATTCAGACCAATTCGAAAAGACCAACAAGTGTTTCATGTTAGCGTCAACATGAAACGGCTTGAACTTATGTTAAAAAACAACTTTTTTCGACTCTTTCTTTTGAGAGACGATAACTTTATACACAGTGCACTTTCAGATTTAAAACTGTGTTACACACTGCACGAAAGATCATTTTCAAAACAACACTGGACTGGACTGAAACTTCAAGGAAAACTTGCATGTCCTCCCTGTGCCGATCATTTCTTAAGAACACTGCACTCAGTGAGGACATTGTTGCTTTTACAGTGAAAGCCAGATTACAAGTTCGTCCTACTGGACTTAACCTTTCTATCTGGTCTCAACAGCACAGGTTCCTCACGGTGTGCATCGCACTAAAGAACAGATCTTGAACAGCTGTAATGCTTATAAAGAGAACGCATTACATAGCACCCCACCACAGAATAGTGGACCTTATAGTGAGGATATATCTAACCATTTATCACCTCAGTAAGAATATATAAGCATTCTTGAGTAAAGACATCTATATTTCAGATCAAATATCAACCACTTCTCAATACTATTTCATTAGTATTACTACATATAACACATGATGTACATAAAAAGAATGGCATCTACGCTAATATTAGTCTGTTTCTTTCTTATTCTCTTTCTCGATTCATAAGAGATCAGAAGACACACACACTAAGTCATTTACACTATCTGACACAGCTGTGTTTAAAATTGAACTGGAAGTTAAGTGCTGGGCGTCGGTCAGAGAGAGAACTGGTCTCAACTGAGTCTGGTTTCTCCCAAAGTTTTCTCTATTCTGTATGGATGGGGTTCTGGTTCCTCTGGCTTGCTTTGTTGGGGACACTTAACTACTAGAGATTATCGTTGATTTTATTACAGAGACCTCTGCATAATAAAAATGAAGTGCTTAATCTTGTCATTTACATTACTATCAATCTATTCTCCTGTTTGATACTGCTGTGCTTTGACACAATCTATATTGTTAAAAGTGCTATATAAATAAAAAGTGATTGAAGAAAACAGAGATGGGCCACTATTCACAAAATATTTGATCTCACACACAGTAAGAGTTTAGCTGAGTATTCTCCTATTAAAACCTATTCACAAACCTGCTAAGACAAACCTACGATTGACCAGAGGATCACATGTGTAATAACCAATCACATTACAGCTATTACAGATGCTGTTTATACACACCATAGAAATAAATAATAAGTTCTGTAAGCTTAATCCACCTTTTGCAAACAGTAAGTGACTTTTTACTCTAAAATAAAACTATAAAAACGATTGTTTAAATGTAAAACATATTGCCGGCAACAGCTATTTAGGATACTTTGTGTCTTGGTCGTAGTGATTTAAGAGTCCTCTTCAGTTCTCCTAATGTTTCACAGATTTAGGAGCTAGTTTTAGTGCTAAAACAATTGTGAAATACTCTTAGGAGTCTCTTAATTTTAATACTTTTAAAATTAGGAGTCGAAATAGGACTAACACTTTCACTCTCTTAAGACTCTCCTAAATCAGAAATTATAAGATACTTTTAGTTTTGTGGCTCTGGTCCACACTAACATCCATTAATATGCTGTTTTGCTGTAGTTATCTTATACATTTTTATATACAATTAAACTGGTTCTATTCTACAGAGAGGAAGAATATACTTGCCTGTTCTGAGGTCCTGCGAACTGCTTTCAGGACACTTTGCACTTGAACCAGATTGTTCATTACTAAACTTTCTTTTAGTACCTATCAGAAAACAGAATTTATCACATTTGTAACACACACACACACACATATATATATATATATATATATATATATATATATATATATATATATATATATATATATATATATATATACTGTATTTTACAGAATCAGGCATCAACGTTAGAAAACATTTCCTACCATGACTAGCCATTGTGGGGTAAAGGATTGTGGGCTGAATGATGCCTAGAAAAAAAAAATTTAGAAATTAAAAAAATAAAATAAATAAATAAACATATATATATCATATCTGTGTGCTGTATGTGTCACAGTGTTGTTGTTTTCAGGTCCCATGTTGGCGGTGTCATGTATGTTCAGATGTTCAGTTCATTTGCTTTAAAAGGTCATGTTAGTTTGATGTCAGTTTGTGCTCGTCTTTAGTAGTGTTTGTACTAGGTGTGGTTTCCTTTGTTTGCCTGTCTGTCCAGCAGCCTGAGGCAGGTACCTTTCCTTGTTTGTGAATGATTAAAGATGTTAAAGTTATATTCTCGTCGAGCGCTCCTTCCTGGGAGGGCAAAGGGAGGAGTTGTGGTGATAAATAAGGTCATGTCACACAACAAACATATCGTCATTGTAAAACATCTGCTGTGTTTGTGTTAGTGCCACCTCTTCAATAATGAAATGTATTAGTCTTGTTTATTTTCCTGTGATGATTATTCATATTTTACATGGGAAAAAAATGAGAAAAAGGTGATGTATTTCATTGCTCTATTTACACCTCAGAGATCACACGTCAAGGTCTACTTCTAATTGAATTCACTCTTAGTCCTTGTATAACCTATTGTTTACTATGTTATATTTTGGTTATTACATCTGATGGATTATGTTTCATACATTTAGGCTAAAACATACAGTCTGCACATCGATTCTTCTTCTGATCTGATCTGTCACATTGTATGGCAACACATCACACTACAATTTAGGTAGCAAAAAGAAAACATATTTTTATGCATGAATATACATAAAAAGGCAAAAGGGTATGTCCTTCAAGGACATTATTAAATATAACAAATACAACAGTTAACCATGAAGCACAACAAAAATAAGTACTTACTCAAACTTCCTCTGAGGTATTTGGTTATACTTTACTCAAAGCAAAGCAATCAAAGGTTTTCAGGATTGGTTTGAATGCTGCTAGCAGTATAAAAGCCCTGAGGGTGGAGTTAGGGTTACACCACTTCCTGTGATTCTAGTCAAAACAGGTTTGAATACCAGAATGAAGCCAAGTACTTTAGATTGTGTATGTCTCTTTCTGTATGTTATTGATCAGTCAAATGACAGGAATAAGGAACTAGACCGGCACAAAGCAAGCCGCATGTCAAACACTTTGAATTTTCTTTTAATTTGGATTGTATTTACCGCAGTAAAATTACATTATATAGTTTAAACTATATTTTTGGTACAAAAACCAATCAATCTGCTTCAGTGATAACCCCTGAAGGCGTAGCGGTTAGTTTTTGTTTGCAGTACTTTCCTGTATGGGCGAGGCTTTGAAATGTAACAACTACAAACAGTTGGTAAACACTTCAGAATACGGTTCCATCATTAATAAATAACTACACAAGAACACATGATTAATGCAATATTAGCGCTCTAGTAACTACTACTGTAATGAGGAGTCAGAAGCGTTTGGATCCATTCACGAGCTCTTTAATGAGAATAGTCAAACAGGCAAGGTTCGGTAACAATAGCTGAGATAACAGGGCAGGTAGAGTCGAAAACAGAGTCAGGCAATGGTCGAGGCAGGCAGACAGAATCAGAGTCCAGGTACAGGCAATAGGTCAACGGGTAGACAGCAAACAATCGGCAAACCAAAAACACAGAAAGACACCAACAGAACAACCGCTCAGCATTACCAGCCAGAGCAAGGATAAGACTCCGCAAGGAGTACGATCTGGTAGCAGCTTATATAGTAGTCTAATGGGGTACACCTGGGCAAGTAATCAGGGCTGGGAAATGGCATGATGGGAAATGGAGTTCTGAGGACTACTATTCTGGGGAGGGTTCCCTCTGGAGCCACAGAGGCGTGGTTCATGACAACTACCAAGTAACAAGAAACTCTGATTATTGAGTTAGTAATAGTACTTAGTCGAATGTGGTAGTTCACTATTAGCTAACTAGTAACTGTCATTTTTTTCATTCCTCCCCAAGAACTACTAAGAGTTACAGGATACAGGTTTATAATTAATATGAATAATATATGATGTAGAATTAATTCTAAAGTGAAGGTCATGGTAACCTCAAGTATAACCAAATACCTCAGAGGAAGTTACTAATTATTAGGATCAGTATTTTAAAGGGAAGGTTATGATAACTCACTAGTAATGACTGAAATCTTGGTAAGCTTTTGCAGGTTTTGTGAAGTATTGAATAGTAGTTATTCAGGTGAATCTTTCTAAAGGAATTACTCTTTTATGGATCAGTATTCTAAAGTGAAGATTGTGGTAACTCTCTGGAAATTGCTAAAGTCTGACCTTTGAGGTATTAGTTTTTGCTCTATGCTAGATTTAAATCATTACTAGTAGGTACTATGATCTTCATTTTAGAATATGGATCCAAATAATTAGTAGTTTCTTCAGAAAGATGTAGTAACACTTGAGTCGTTATACACAGAATCTATCTGCGGATCACTTCACTTCAGAATACTGGAAGGATTTGGTAATACTTGAGTCATTACTAGTGTGTTAGCACCATCTTATTAACAATTTTGGAATTAGTTATTGCACACAATTGCTTTGTTAGCCCCTGTGTGACTTTTCTAAATAATAGTGCACATGTATTTAAATGTCTGAAACCTTAAATCAGCATTATATAACGATATATTTACACCCTTTCCATCCTCTGCCCTCCTGCTGAACGTTTCTTTGTGAAAGTGAAAGTGCATGCTCGTGAGCATCAGCAACTGCTAACAATTAAAATGATTACCAGAGTTTGGTGGCGTCTTAACTTTAACTTGACTTTAAAGGGAAAAAAAAGGTAATGTTAGTGGCAGCGTTTAGAAACATTAAACATGCACAATCACTCACATAAATATATCAAGACAACACTTACTGTACCTCTCAGAACAAAGCATTAGATTTACATAAAAAAAGCAATCATGGATTTTAATGCTTAAAAAGATTTCATGTCAAGACAGGATATGATTAACTGACACAAAGCTAGTCTGACGTTCAATATATTTCACATCTCATCCATGTCATACTTTTGATTTTATTCAGTTAAGAATATTCAGACATTTCAGCAAAGCAGTTAAGTCATACTTCACTTATACATTTACATTTATGTCTGACTCAAAATATCTATGTAGTTGTCTTACAAATGGTGAAAATAAAAAACGTTCAGACATTTTGCAGCTAAACATAAGAATTGTTCAAATTGTACATCTGCAATAAAACAAAGCTTAAATTTATAAAGAAAGCTTAAATAACGTATACAAGATTAACAAAAAAAAAGGGTTTTGCTTGCAAATTCTGACCTAAACAAAACATGTAAGATGAATGCGTGTCATTTTAACACTAAAACGTACTCCCCTCACTTCCACTCTTAAACACATTATATAAATATAAATCACAATAAGAATTATGAAACATTATTTCCTCCAATTTGCCTAGGAGAGCACAAGTGATATTTTCTGTAATATTAAGTCAATGAACACGTCTAAAGGTATTGTGTATAGATTTTTTTATATGAAATTTGAATGTCCAAAAGTTCCAAAACATGAATTCATGACATTTCAAATCAACGTAAAGCAGAGACACAACGGAGAAGATGACTTTAGCTGTCAGTGTTCCCTCTATGCCTGAGTTCAACAAACATTTACACAATTTATGTACATATTATGGACAAATGATCAATGAAGATGTCAGTGTACACCATGATGAAACACACACACCTTCTCTGTCCTTTCAATGCTACTGAAGAGTGTGTCGGGGCTTGCATTATTTGGGATGTTATGCTTTAATGCCGACATCCTGCTAATTTATCTGCGCTGTTTAAGAAAGGTGTCTTTGGGTTAGAGTACAACATATTTATGTCTTTCTACTGAATGTTTAATACCAAGTAGGTTTTAAATTTGGTATCGCATACTATTATAGTTTTATACTTAATTATTTTTTTCTAATGAAGATTGTAATAAAAAAAACAGTCAAACCAAAAATTATTCAGACACCAAACATAATTCTTTATATATTTTTACTAGTGGGTGCAGGACACTTATCAGTCCACACTTTGTTTTGCTTTAACTGCTAATGAGATCTTTTTCCACCACAGAATGAACAAAATTAAGAATTGCTTAATTAGTATTAGCTAAATTAGTATTATTTATTTGTGTACCAAATTTAACAGCTGATAACCAAATAGTGAACCAGTCCTCTGTGTGAGTTTTAATGGCATTATTAACTTTTTTAACTAACCATGCATAAACATTGTTTTCTCAAAAACACAAGCATGTACTTTCAGGGTGTTCTCATATTATTGAAGCCCAGTTTTTACTAAATATGGTTATCAGACTTTAGCCATTATTTTCCTTTTTTTTTTTTTAAACAAGACCAGTCAGAATGAGTCAAAACCAGGGCCCCAGAACCTCAGAGGGTTAACTCAAAGTTCTTCTCATATTTTAATACCATTTTTTTTAACTATAGTGAATAAACCATGACACAATGGGAGAATTTGTGAAGGTGTCTGGATAATTCTTGATTTGGCTATGTATGTTTTTTGTTTTTTTTTTGCTATTGTGAAACGTTGCTGACATTTGGTTCCCCGTGTGAATGATGTCCAAACACCTCGTGGAGGCAGGGGTCCGTGTCTTTCTACAGCCGCATCAGACAGCTATTAGTGTTTTTGATGTACGTTAGTCTACACGTATTTTAATACTTGGTTCATGGGATCAGTGCTCTGAGACTCCGCAGGCCCTGCTGTGTTTGTGATGATGCTGACGGGTCTAGCGTAGAAGGAACACTGAAGGGTTCACTGGGGTCACATCAGCACGTCCAGGTCGTCGCAGTGGTCCTCCTCCTCAGTCACTCTGAGAGACAGCACCTCCTCGTTCAGGAACAGGCCGCTCAGTCTCTCCTTGCGAGCCTGTCTCTGCTCTTTCAGCTGACGCTTGCGCAAGGCCTTCTGCTGCAGCTTCCTCTGCTTGGAGCGTTTCTGGAAAACACCACAGCCAACAGTCAGTGCCTCAGTCCAGCTTAAACCTTCCTAAACTAGTTTTCTAGTTTTTAACTTTCTCCAGATGCCGCCGCCCATTCCCTTTCATTAGACAGACACAAAGAGAGATCAACTGAAGCAGTTATTAGCATGTGGAGTATTAGCATGACCATAAGACCCCTTTGTTAATGGCACCATTGATATGTTTGAAAACATCTTAAAGGAATATGATTGTTTTAAATAAATTCTGTCAGTGCATAAGTGAAGCTGACAGTGTTAGTCAGTCTCTCTCGTCTCACCAGTTTCTTCTGAATGCCTTTTAGAATTTTAGTTAGACTTCTTGTCATTCTAGTGAGAATTTACTGTGCTGTGTGTTTGAGACGGAGACGGATCACTGCGCTGTGGTTTCTTAGGAGCACCTTGGAGTCTCGTATCCTTTCGGCGGCAGAGGCCAGGTTTCCATCACTGTGAGCACGGCTGATGCTGGATGCGGTGGAGGCGCTGCTGCTGCTGGCGCTGCTCGACATGCTGGCGTTACTGCTGCTATGAGCGCTGACGCTGCTTGCCATGCTCCTCTTCACGCTGCGCTGCCGTGGGCCATGCTCACGGATGTAGCTCCTCACCTGCAGCAATTGGAGACACCAAATCAATCACTGGAAAACACAGCTTTTGCACAGTTTCAAAGTTCACCTCTTCAAATTTAAGTCCCACGATGCAAACAGAATCCACATTTTTGATACCTTATGTTATGAGTTTCTTTCTCAGTTCTTCTCTGTTAACACTTAAGGTAAGTGTAATACCTTGCAGTTAAAAGGAATGCCCACTTACCACAAGTTGATGTGGTTCTTTAGGGTCAAAATTAAGTCTATCACATACTTCGATTAAAATTTCTCAACGTTACGCTGTCAAAATCAGTTCTGTTTACAGCAAGCCGTTGAATGCTAATGCTCCTCTGTGGGGTGATGAACAGACTATAAAATCTGTGACAGCAAACATCCAAAAAGGGCTATTATTTTGTGGTATCTTTTAGAATATGTTTTAAAAAGTTGTGTAACATATTACACGCAGTTTGCTAATAACAGGGCAATGCTGTAATGTATGAGAAGGTATTGAGTGTAATTTATCACCTGTTTGAGTTTTTCGTCTGTGAGGCAGTTGAGCTCGATGATGAATTCACTGTCTGTTGGCAGAATCTGTGCACTCGGGTCGATTATTTTTATGATGTCAAGCTGCTCCCGAAGTCCCATCTCTGTGCTTACTTTTCGACTTAAATATTCAATATATTCCACCTGAAAAACAAAAAGCATCAAAATGAGCTCACACAGACAACAAAAGACTTCACTGCAATGAAACTAAACAACAAGTAAATGCTGTGAGACTGCTTCCTTTTCCTTTTCATCCATCATAAAGCAGTCAAAGTTTCACTAAGTAAAGTGATAGAAGTGAATGTATTCAGACCTGTTCATCATTTGTCATGGCGCTCCAGGGCAGCTCGTCCAGGTTTCGGTGCGGTTTGTTTTTTCTTTTGGTGGCGAGACAGGGTGAACTGGGCACGCTGGGAATGATGTCGGAGAGAACGTCACTGCCGCTGGCGATATCACTTCCGGGTAACTGGAAAAGAGATTAAACGTAATACACTTGATCATCACGATCAGAGGTGACAAAACATTATCCGTATTATCATGGTACTTTAAAAGTGTGCTGGAATTATTCAAAAAGCTCAGAGACAAATCCCTTTACCAGGTTTTATATCTAAAATCAGCAAACAATAAAAATTACTTTTTGTTTACCTTAACACTAAAACAATAACATCACCAATGCTGGCTAATCAACATGACTGACGACAGTTTATCTAATAGCATGTACAAAAGGTTTCATAAAATAGTAAATGTCATATTTCAGGTTTCAAACACAGAGATGTGCACGAGTAAAAGTGCACAAAAGCAGTGTCTTTCATGCACAACTTGAACAAACTTAAACAGGTAATGCTGTCAGTTATGTGGATATTAGCAATACCATTAACAATCACTAATATGGCTTATCTGTTAACGCATAATCTTCATATTATTTGAAGTGCACTAGCACTTTCTTTCTTTCTCGAGCATTTTCACTTAAAATGTGACACGGTAAAACCAACAGTGGGAATCTGATCATGCTTTATCATCAAACTGGTAAAGGTTCCATCTCTAATCTACAGTCCATCAAACAGCTTGGCGAGTGATCCCCAGCTGACCGCTCACCTGCCACTCGAACTCGCTGTCAGACCAGTCCCAGTAAGTGCTGATGGAGGAGGACACGTCGCTGCAGACGCTGCCCTCGGGGAACAGGTCGAAGGAGGCCAGCTCCTGCTCATCCAGCAGCGAGTAGCAGTCGTCCTGATCGCCCACAGACACGGAGGAGAAGAGCTCCTCACTGCACTCGGAGCTGGCCACGCTGGTGCCACACGAGGTCAGGTTCCACCTAAAACCACACACAGATCACTGTCCAGCAGCACAGACCTCCCCACACACACACACACACACACACACACACACACACACACACACACACACACACCACTGCGTGCTTCATCAGAGCCAGCCAGGCAGAATAAGCATGATGACAGCAAGGTTATTATATTTCAGCTACAACTAGTCACTAGTCCAGCTAATCACAACACTGCATATGCAATAACACATGATTTATATATAAATCATCAGTTTGTTGTTTTACATAAATCACAAAATAAATCAACATAGGACCTTTAATGTTAATCACATGGTAAAAACAAGTAGGTAATCACTCACTGCTTGATTCAACTGCTTTTGGAGCAATTTCTTTCAATTGATTTTTACACTTTATTATTAGTTTTTCTTACTTGAATGCTTATAATTTAGAGGCAAATTCTTTTTTCCTTCAAGTAGGTAATAGTTTCTAGGTTTCTTTCTAACACTTATTTTTGCATCTGTGATTTTGCTTTGGAACCTTCAGAAAACTTTCAATCAGTTATTCTCTAAATTGACTTCAAACTGGTGCTGACTCAGTCATTTTTTCGTCCAATTCCAACAAACCGTACATCATTTGAAAGGCACTTTAATAGAGTTAAGTGAATAAGCAGACCTGCTGCTGTGGAAGCGGTGAAGCGGGTCTGTCCGGTGACACGAGGACAGCTGACAGCCGAAGTCACTGACGTCCAGCGTGGCATCTTCACTGAAGTTCCCTCTCTGAGACAGCAGCGGGAACGGCTCTTCTGGAGCCAGGAACTTCTCGTAGACGTCCTCAGACATCTGGAAGCTGCACACAACAGACCGCATCAGAACGACCTGTTCCTGTACCTGGAAAACCTCTCTCTCTCTCTACTTTTTTAAACTGTGGGAAAAGGTGTTTTTATGGCACAAGGTATCTAAAGTAGTTAGTAATGGAGTTTCATTCTCTCCAATGCTGAAATTGGCCTGAAATCTTAATTATTTGTGACACTGACCTTTGCTAATTTCAAACTTGTTTTTCACCATTAAACAAAAAATGGATCAAATAACAGCAAAACTTATTTTTGCACTATTTGTATATAGAATGCATCCATTACACATTGTTAAAGATTGTAAATGTGCTTGCCATAACCGTAAAACTAAAAATAAATCCCACTGGCTGCTAATTAATACATTTAAATAATGGAATATTTGATGTGGATGTTGTGTCAGCCCAATAATTGATTAGATACAATACTGATAATAAAGCCAAAGATGTTATGTAAGAAACAGTACTAGTCATTAATAACACAGTAACATGTTTGTAACAAAACAGCCAACAATAATTTTATACCAAAATCATTATGATATTAGGTAATGGTCGTGTTTATAAAAAAAAAAAAATATTTCCTACCATTGCAATATAATATATATAAAGCACATATGACACCTACATTCGAGCCTTTATTCTATAAAATCCGTGCTAAAGAGAGAAGAGTGAGGGCCTCATGTAAACAGACAGCAGGCCTGGACCTCTTCATCTGATCCCACTAAAGCTCACGATCTGTTGAAGAATCAGTAACCCACGTCGTTCACTTAATCGGAACATAATACATAACGTAAACGTTACCGATATTTCTTTTGTTTATTCCTTATTTTAGTAGCTCGGATCTACTGACAGCAGCGATTAGCGATTAGCGATTAGTAAACTCGTGGCCGAACCCGTTGAACGGCTGTCTGCGCGCGCTAATCACCGAGGAGCTGTCATATTAGCGTCTATGTTTCACACATACCTGTCTTCTGATCTGTTTTAGGGGTTTATTTTGAGCAGCGAAAACATCGGCTCTCAATCTCCTTCCGCTGCTGACGTCAACGCCCCAGCTGACGTCTTCTCTTCTTCTGTGGTTTTGTGGCGCGTCACGTGACTGCGCGCAGTTTGCCATCTATCGCGAGATGCTTCTTCCTTATTATTATTATTATTATTATTATTATTATTATTATTATTATTCAATAACAAATATTCATCCAATTCAACTTTAAACAAAGGTTTACTGGCTCTAAACCTCCATTGTCTTTGTTTATGAATGTGAATGTAATATTTTCCTGTATTTTCATTTGAACAGTCATACAATCCAAAGAAAACATCTTTAAAACAAAAATAAAAGTCACTCACAAAATAAGATGTGAAAATAAATGAATCACAGAAAACTGCAGTTCACTTCAATATCAGACTTCTTTTTCAAAAGTGGGGCAACATTTGCGAACATCAGTTTAAAAGCTATCTCCTTTATTTTATTGATAAGGAGATACTTCTGAGGCAAAGTCCATACTTTCTCCCAAGATATATATTCTCCACAATATTATTCCAGTATGTAATTACATAAGGAATCGTTGTTATCTCTTTCTGGAAGAGAGCTCTGATTTTATAGTTATTTCTTAGTTGGTCTACAGAAAAGCACCCATTTCCAGTCATTGAGTCAGTTAAAGACAGAGTACATGGCCAGGGGAAAGTCTGCTTTGTGAGTTAAAGAGCTAAAAACTACAAAGAGTGTTTTCAAACCAGATTTATTCTCATACAGAATATTCAGATTATTCCATAAATAATATCGGTGCGGAGGAAAGGTATGCTTGTATAAGAGGACCATACAAAGAGCATCTGCTTATGAAAATGAGAAGGATCTTGGAAACATGATCATTACAAAGCAGTAGAAAATTCACCAACTTTAGAGAAAATATAGTTGAAGATAATATTCCAGAGTGAAGAGGGACAAAACATACTCAGGTTATTTTAAAAGTGTTGTTTAAGGTAGTAAAGTCTAAGAAATCAAATCAAAAATGAGTCGTATTCATTAAAACTGATGTAATATAATATAATGAGTTACATTTTTCACAAAAGAGCTGCATCGAGACAGTCCTTCGGCTTTAGAGCACAATTTTCACTATTAAAGGGTCAAAATTTACTTTTCTTGTTTTCTGGTCTTTATTAATTAAAATTCCTAAGTCTGTTATATATATATAGAAGGAACATCACGGCGTTTAATAGACATTCATTCACATTTGCTGATATTTAGACAGAAAAGGACTCAATCAATCTCAAAGGATTCATTCATTCAAAGGCATCACTCAGAAATAAAGTCGTGTCGTCAGCTAACTGGCTAATAATACTTTGTATAGCTTGTACTTTACTTTAAATTGAGAGGCAGGTACAAATACATATAGAGATATAGGACAGCCTTGTCTTACTCCACCTGACAAACTGAATCTTGACAAGTTTATTTTAATATTATTGTTATTATTGTTTCTGTATAATATCCTGATAGCTTCACACTAATAATCTCCAAACCCAGATTTAATAAGAGCTTGAAATATAAATGTATGCTCCAGGGAATCAAAAGCTTTGTAAAAGTCTAAAAAAAAAGCAGGAAACTGTTATTAGTGACGAGATGGTCATGATCTAGGAGAAGACTACTCTTCTATTATTTGTAATGTGATAGTGCTTCATCAATAATTGCGTTCAGAACATCTTTCATTGTTTCATTTCAACTAAAGCTATGGTTTTAGAAGGTTCTTTAAGAAGGTGATCCCGTTGTATTGGGTTTGGTTTCAGGGAGATGATCTCTGGTGTCATGCTTGCAGGAAGTCTTATACATCTCATACAGACCATCACTGCCTGGACTTTTATTTTTTAAACTCTTAATTGCCAGTAGAATTTCTGACTGAGATATCACCATCACAAGCTTCTTTATCTTCAAATAAAATATTTATTTTGATTAATAGAATCAAAGAAGGGTTTGGCTCAAATATCAGATTATCTTGATCTATACAAGTTATTCTTAAATTTGGAGCCAAATGCAGCTACTGTTTAATTTTGGCCAGTTGATCTTATCTCTATCTTGTGCTGTGTGTTTAAGGAGATCACTTCTTTTGTTTCTTTGCTTGAAAAAGTGAAGTTCTTAAGACTGGAGCAGACTTACAGCAGGACTGGCTAAGAAACAACAATAATCCAGCAAAGAAGCAAATCACAATGAATAATTGTCCAAGCCTGCCTAAATACCGGGAGTCGATCACAGACCTCTGAAATCAGCTGATGAATGCACATGTTACTGTTACAGCTCCTCCATCTGTTTTTAAAGCAGTCTTGTCTGGATAAACAAAATGACGTCTATGGTTGAAACGCTCTATAACTGGATCCCGTGGGAATCCCATCAAACGCTCTCCTTGTGTTCAGAATAAACTGCATCGCAACATTTTTTCTCCTTATACCAGGTCTATTATATCATGAACCCATTTAATTAATTGGGTTTTACAACATCTGGAATAAGAGATATCCCGAAATCAAACACTGTCTATGAGAGAAAGAAACCTGATGTGGAGCTGTGTTTGTATTTACAACACATTATTAGGACAGACTGTTAAGAAAACATATAAACTTCAGAGAAATGATTCATAGTTTCAGATGAATGATTGAACTGAAGAGTGCAACGCATGTAGAGAGATGCCTTGTCTTGAGATATACTGAAGTACACCGGAAACAAAATGATGAGGAGTAGTATTCAAATAAATTCAGACTAGAAATAAGGTCAAAGGCTATTGAGCAGATTTCATAAGCATATTGGGGCTGAGGTTATTGTTCTTTCTCTCCAGCAGGAGGCGCAGCGCCACTGAGTCCGCCGCCGGAGAACAGCGTAGAAGAAGAGCGCTGTGACGTCAGGAGGAGGCTCAGGACAAGATGGCGGACTCCGTGAGTTTGTTTGGAGGAAGAGTTCCTGCAGAAGTGGAGCAGCTGGCCAAGCATCTAAAGAGTCTGGACAGAGACACGTTCACACAGATGCTGAGCGGTCAGCCCACTAACCTGCAGCTTTTATTAAATATTGGGGAATAGAAGGCACTTTCATACAAGCTGTTTGCGTAATGTTTACAAGCGTTTAGGAGTTTTTTTTAAAAAAAGCAGTGTTGTTGTTGTTGTTGTTGATGAAACCATGGTAATGCAGAAGAAACATTACTTTCTTTTTCACTGCTCACATAATCCGCGATTGCAGAAAAAAATATGACTGAACATTGGTGAAGCAACAAAATACAAACTGATATTGTTTGTACTGATACAAATCTCTTCAGAAGAGTTTACCTTTTCTTCAATTCATTTTCATAAAATAATTTGTTGCTGCTCAATATAATGTTCATTTCAACGTTACAGAAAAAAGTAATGGTTCTGAAAGTGTTTTACACTGACTGAAAAATTAACAAGAGTTTAATATGGTTTACTCTGTTTAAAATAAAATAATCTGTATAAATAACAAGTTTTTATCTTTAGGGAAGACAGACAGTTTAAAGGGTTAGTTCATCCAAAAATGAAAATGAGTTTTTTAGTGTTTTAGTCGCCTTTGAAGCACATCCTAAGTGTATGTGACTTTCTTTCTTTTTTTCTGACGAATCCAAATATTAAAAACTTTCCAGATCCCTCCAAGCCTTTCCATGAAGATAAACCGGTGTTTGTTGTATAGACTTCAAATAAAACACCCTCGTCTGTAATAAAACATCCCGCTGACTGAAGTTAAACATAAGGCGCTTTGTGTAATTAATGAATTAGAAGCACAAAGCAAGGCTTGGTAAAGAAAGAGGAGACTGGTTTTCTTTTGCTAAACTAAGAAGCATTGTTTTGTTTGCTCCTACATTTCCCATAGAGTTTCATTTTTGGGTGAACAACCCTTCAATAAATAATGTAAAGCATTAATGAGATCAATGAGAATAAGCAAATTGTCATACAAAAAAGTTTTGTGTAAAAAAAAAAGATGTAATGACTCAGGGGAAAGTGTTCATCCGTCTCCGTGTGATCTTCTGTCCTGTCACAGCCGTGCTGAAGGCCGTGGACGGTCTGGACTGCTGTGAGACTGTGAGACTGATCTCAGAGAGCAGCGTGATCTCAGAAGACAGCTTTAACCACGCCGTGGCTGGGCTGTATGCTCTTCTCAAAGAAGCTCTGTGTCTGCCGTCTCTAAGACAAGAGGTTAAAAGCTTTCTCACATCAGACCTTTGACTCTGAGACAGAAGCGCTTTATAAAGGTTCATCACTGGAAATTCTTGAAAAGCTGAGTTTTTGTGCCATCTGATGGCTGAAAGTAGTCAAACGCACCCTATTCCTGTCATTTATCAGATGCATGAATAAATTATTTGTTCTTTTGATCAGGCTTTTAAAGTGTATATAAAAATCAATCTTCATGCATTGATTATCAGATTAGTTCATAATGATTTAGTTATTCATTTCTAAGACTGTGTGACTTTTCTCATGATAGCTGTAAGTCTAAGTCTCCAGAACTAATCTGAATTCTCTTTCAGGTTTTTAACGAGGATCTGCGAGCGCTTCGGTAGGGAAGGTTTTTTTGGCGTTTTTTTTTCAAAGACTTAATCATTTATTAGGGGTGTAACAATTTGCATATCATGTATTGAACGATTCATGGTCACTATCCCCTTCTTAGTGGAGACTTTAGAGTGAACAGAGCATGTGTTTCTTCATTTCCTTGCTATCTTCAGCTGGGATGTTCCCATGACAACGGGATTTGATGTCAGTAAAGTCTGTTGCAAATATACAAACATTTTATATTTGAAAATGTTTTTAAAAGATGCTAATATATAAAAACTAATGACTGACAAGTGCATTCTAAATAAAGTCTCCACTGAGAAGGGGTTAGGGATGATCACTATGGTTTGGAAAATGACCGTGAGCCATACAATACACACATTGGTACTCCTCTTATCATTTATAAATCAGATGATGGTGATATGTGTCCCCAGGGTCCCTGAGGAATTCATTGCAGACATGTCCAGTGCTGTGTTTGGAAACAGGTATGATTCAAGCCTCCTTTCTGCCGTCTGTGATCCTGTACATCAGCTCATTTCTCAGTGCTTCTGCAGACAAACCTCTGTGAATATCAGCGGCACACATCAAGGCCCGACCCTGCCGAAGATCCAGGACTTTAAATGGAGAGTCGATGTTGCCATTTCCACAAGGTACACTATTAATGATCGATTTAAATAGACACATGCTGATCTCAGAATTCGAATGTCTTCCTTTTTTTGCTCTTTTTGCTGCTTATCAAGCTAGTGGATTAGAGCAGGATTTCTTTCAGGAGTCTTTAAAAAGCCTTACATTGTACAAGAACCAAGAACGCTGTACCGAGATCAGTCTTGTTACCCATTCCTTTAGTTTGGTAACAGCCCAAATGCAAGGATTTGATAATAAAAGAAAAATGTCTTAACGGTATTTAAAACATAAACTTAGTGGCATAGATTAATTTACTTCTGTGAACTGACCACACAGAAAATGAAGAATATCAAAAAGCGTCATTGTTATTGATAAAATCACAAAAAATGATTACAGATATATTTTATTTTTGTCAATATTGCACACCCCTAATTTAACTGAGTTCATAATTTATTGATAATAAATTGTTAAAGATTCATATAATAATAATATTTTCTTTAAAAAGGCTGTAAAATGTATCATTTTATAAAGCTTTTTGTTTTTGTGAACATTTGCATATAAATTGTAAATGATGCTTTATACAGTAAACGGTGTAATATGGCACTGTAGACACTGTCCTACCCCGCTCATGTGGTATTATTTTCATTCGTTCAAGTTGGTGTGGGACTATTCTTCAGCCTTGTCTGTGAAACCAGGGGGAAATCTTAAAAGTGCTCAAGGGCTCATTTGCTGCGTTAGTAAATAGTAATGCAGTTAGTTTGCATAAATACAATTTTCTTCATAAAATACACCAGGGTTCCTTAAAAAAAATCCCAGGGTTCTCCAACCTTCTGATGTTGACTGAGGACAAATTTTTCCCCAAAATAGAAAATAAAGAGAGAGAGAGAGCTTGTGAATGCTGTTTATTTGTTCAGTAGGTAACCTTTCAGATGTTAACTAGTAAGCAGTTTATTAGCTTCCTAAGTAATTGTCTTATTTTTCCAGTTAAATCATTCATTTATGAATGTAATTTAATTCCATTGGTTTCCTTTCCCTTTTGCTCCCAGCATTTTTAGCTGTATGGTAACAGCTGGTTTTTCTGCTTTTGTCTTACCGTGTTATTTTAATTAATTATCTAAATTATGAACCCAGCAGTTTGTAGTGCAGACTGTTTAATTGACGTTATTCTCCTTATTTCTCTACCAGAAGGTCAGCAACCAGAAGTCTCGCGCATCAAAAGAAAACCGCTTCAATTCTTTATCAATGAATACCGTAGAGCGGGGCTGTCAAGCTCGGTCCTGCAGAGTTTAGACACTCCTGATCCAGCTGATCACGTTCTTCAGACATAGTATATGTGTTTTAGCAGGACACCGGCCCTCCAGGACCGAGTTTGGACACCCCTGCCGTAGAGTAAAGCTCATGAAAGCAATGATATGCTTGATCACTCCACAAACACAAACTCAAGCTTGTCTTGATCTCCTGTAGTTACACTGAGTTGTGCAGCTGTGTGTATTTCATGAGCATCATATGATTGATCATTAGTGATGTTTGTGTGGTTTTTAGCTCGCTGTCTCGAGCTTTGCAGCCCTCTATTCTCATGCAGATGAAACTGTCTGATGGTCAAGTGCATCAATTTGAGGTAATCTTTATTTAATTCAATTTGATTTCAAAGTATATAGTAATAACTGAGATGTGTAGTAGACATGCAGATCCCAGTTTAGCTGGTATTTACAGATTTCAAAAAACAAGAGCCTATATTTTCAGCAGCTTTGTTTTTTTATTGAAAAGCTGCTGTAAAAAAGAATAGTTAAGTTTTACTTCAAGCTTTGTATCATTTTCTGATTAATAACTTTTATAGTTTGAATGTTTTAGTAGACCTGCCCATTTTCTGTATTCTGTTACTTTTGCAAAAAGTACACAAATCATTAAGTATTCAAGTACGCTCTTACTGTTTCTGACACACACATGTAGGTCTTGTGCTTTGCACAAATAAAAAATGTTGGCCTAAAAATATACAATCCATTCTTGTACCATCGTCTTGTCCATTGCCCAGAAGTAGCACAAGTCTTCTGAACTCTTCTAGCTCTCTTTTCTTCTTTTCTTCTTTCTTCTAGGTTCCAGTTGGCAAGTTCCAGGAACTTCGTTACAATGTTTCGCTAATTCTAAAGGAAATGAATGATATAGAGAAGAGGAGTATTCTCAAAATACAAGACTGAAGAGATCATATTATCATATTCTGTTGTAAGACAATATATCAGATTTTTTTTATTTGGATTATAATTTTCTAATATTTGGTATTAATTGCACTGAATTCATTATTAACCGTTTGTTTCTGTTGTACTTGGTCTGCCAAGCTGAAGTCTTGTCAACACATTTTTGTTGTAAAAAATAAATGTCTGTTGCCTTTTTTTTCTGAAGATCAGTGGTTTTGCGTCTGTTTAATCCTTGTACAGCTGTTATAGAGGCATGAAGAGCGTGCTGCAGTAGAGACGTTTTGTGGTAAGTGTATGATTGCTCTGCATGCGGTTGAGTCACGTCTGTGATGTGAGAAAACTGGGGGTGTTTTGGCTCAGCTAATGTTCAGCTAATGTTATGTACAGCAGTCTGAGAAATCACCATGTTAAAACAAAGCCTTGTTCAAAGAAGAGCTAAGACGTGAGAAGGAAAGTAAAGAGAGACAACTTTAAGACCTCAAGCGATTCTTCAGTAAAATATCGAGCAATGAAAGAATGTCTTTTTAAATAGTTGTATTCAATTAATAAAAAAAGCAGCTCTAAATTCATTAAACGTTATCGATATTGTAGATTTCATGGGGGTTTTTTTCGAAGGGGCTGAGTTTTAGTTAGAGCTGCTGACTTTCATTCTCATAAAACTACGGTGTAACCACAGTTCACAGCTTCTGCTGTGTTTTCACACCTTGAAACTGTCACACACACACGCTTGTTACAAACCAGGGCCTGTATTCACAAACCTTTCCTACTTAGCAGTAAATGTTTCTCTTAAACCTGTTCACAAAGCTGCTGAGACAAATTTTACTAAGCAAGGAAAATGTAGAAAATGTAGAAGTCCTAAGAGTATGGGGTTAACCTCGTTGCTATGGATGATGTCAGCATGCTTAGTAACTATGCGCACTGTGATTGGCTGAGAGGAGAGGGGAGGGGTCTTTGTTAGATTTATTCATAGAAATATTGTAAAGTGCAATGTTATGTTGCTGCTTCAAATAAAGATTTTAAAATGCAGGTGTCATTAAGTAAACAAGATGGTATATATGTTCAGGTAATTAAATCTGTGTTTAAAACATAATTATGGCTTAAAGAACAGCTGGTACTTCTTGTCTAACTGGTTAAAAGGATATAAAGGAACATTTAGAGTTGGGATAACCTCCAAACCATAAAGGTGATACGATTTTAAAAGATCATTATCATCAAATATTTCTAAAATGTTTCTATTCTGAGGCAAATTGAGGTCAACAGCCCTCTCAGGATAGTTGCAAGTTGGTCTTTGTGTCATCTTTACTGCTTTCATTTTGTGATTAGGATTCTTAAACTGAGCTCTGCTCACTATTTTTAAGGTTTTGTTGAGCTACCTTGTGATTTTACAGAGTATCAAAGATATTAGCAACTTCATTACATTCTTGGACGAGTTTCTGTTCTCTTTACTCCAGTGCATTTGTAATGTTGCAGTCAGGGTCTCGGTCTTCCCACTCAATCGACCTTAAGCCCCTCCCCTTGAACACAGATGAGCCAATGGAAGTTGAGTATCAGCCGCATGGAAAGTGGAACTCGGACATCTGTAGGTTTCAGCGCTATAGAGAAACACTTGAAAATGAGGCTTGCATAACATTTATGGGGTTTATGCTTTTAAACAATACTTTTAACACTGATTCAAGGAAATCCTGAGAGGATGGACAATACAATTTATTTGATAAAATTTTCTGAATCTGAATTTTCTGAATTTTCTGTTCCCAGAGATTTTTGCAATAGACCAAAATGTCATCAATGTAGACTAGTACAAACTTGTGCAGGAAACCTCTGAATACTTTGCGCATTAAAAATCAAAGATGCGTATACCAAAATACTTATAGTGACCAGTAGGGATGACAAAAGCTGTCCTCCACTCATCAATCAATCATTTTTATTTCTATAGCGCTTTTAACAACACAGGTTGCATCAAAGCACTGTACAGTATAATGTAGAAGAATACAATGACAGGGATGTATAATGAAGAGAGAGAACAATTTGTTATTAAATGCAGAGACGGTCTCTGGAATCAATTCAATGATAATCTCTAGAAGTTAAGTGTCCCTCTCTGATTCTTATCAGGTTATAAGCACTTGGTGTAAATGTGTGCTCTAGGGCTGCTGGGATGAGTGCTAACTGAGAACGGAGTTTGGTGGTTATTTTCTATGGACATAGTGTTGATATGTAGTCGTCGAGCGTCCGTTAACGTCAAAAGAGGAAAGCATTCAGAATAACAGTTACTACCCCACTTTTAGACTTCCCTCGAGAAGATGGGATTGTGTTTTACCAACCACTGCCCTCCAGAACCAGTAAGTGTGTAGTTGTCCTGCGTGTAAGAGCAGAGGTCTGACTTGATGACGAACGTTCAGTGGTTTCCCTGTTGTGGATTGGACCTGGTAGACCGTGTCGAGGACTGACGCTTGTAGTTTGAGCTGGAGGCAGGAGGGCCGTGACCGGAACAGAAACATCACAGGCAGTGTAGTCACTACTAAAGGCAGTAACTACTACTAATGTAGTTAGTAGTTGCATCCTTTGACAGGATGGGTCGATCACGCTGGAGAGCTGGAGAGCTGCTCTTCTCTGGAGCGCTGGTCATGTCGTTGTAGGCCGACTGCATGCAGGAAGCACATCTGATCGTAATATGCATTTAAATGCTCTAGTGTAAAGATAATCGTGGCAGATTGTGTGTGTCAGGGTGGAGCTTTTAATCTGTGACATCACAGTTTACAAATTCTGTGATTGGCTTGTTCTGGGGCACTGCTTATTATTTATTTAAAAATGAACAGGTTAATTTGGGTCATTATTGTGTGGTTGTGTGCACACTGTCAACACACACTTGCAGTGAAACATTGTCTGAGCTAGCCTGATGAATTAGGAATGTTGTCTTAATTTGTGATTAAATATAAATAAGTACAAAGCTACGTAAAATTCCATAAATGTAAAAATATACAGAGAAGAAAACACAATTTTTTTTTGTATTTGCGAGCCTGAAAGCACAAAGGAAGTCAAATGTAGCAAGGGTACATTTCTAGAAATATCCAACAATACATTGTATAGGTCTAGGATAAGATCATGCTTCATGAAGATATTTTGTAAATATGATCAGTAACATGAACTAACGTGATATTGATTTCATACATCAGTTCATTACAGCAGTTTGAATCTGTGGGATAAATTCAGCCAGTGACTTGCTGGCAGTTCTACTTCATATTTAAAACATTTCTTTTGAAATAACATTGGTAACAATTAATTTTAGGGTCTCTTTACTACTTGCTTATTAGTAGGCATATTGCTAGAATAGCAGTTAGTAGTAATAAATCACATATTAATGCCTACTTCTACATAACCTTAGTCTCTAATCCTACCCAGTACTTAAACTTAACAACTACCTTACTAACTATTCATTAATTTATTGAGGGAAGAAATCATATTTAACAGTGAATAAGTGTTCCCTATTCTAAAGTGTTACTAAAATTTCATATTTTAATATGCAGTTTATTTCATAATGCAGTTCGCTCATTATTGCTGTGATTCCATTCTACCTTCATTTCTATTTATTCATTTCCTCGATGGACCGAACCTAGCCAGTGTACCAGTGTTTCAGAGGCTGTTTGTGCTCGTAGGTCATCTCCTCTGCAGTTTGGTCCACATGAGACTAATTCAAACACTAATAATGCGCTAACCAAATCTAGTTCACAGTGCATGTCTACTGCATTTTCATTTAATACTCTGCTGAATTCAAACACGTTTGGCAGAAAGAACTGAAACTAACTGCTATATGCCATGCAAAATATGTTCCAGTACTGTATTTGACAAATTCAGCCTCAAGCAAGCTCTCTTAATATAAATAACTCTTAAAAAAACAACTTGCATGTCATAGGAAATGAGGTCTGTCTGATGCAAGCATCAGTCATCATAATAACATAAGTATTTTTTTAAACAACAGAACATTTTATTGCATTCAATGTATTAAAAGTAATAGTAAAGACTTTGTTACAAACACACACACAAATCTGTTTAAAAGAAATGTCATTGAGTGATGGAAGAATGTTTCACAGTTTCCACTATATATGGTAAAAAAACCAACTCAAATTCCTTCCGTTGTAGAAAAACGACAGTCAGAACGTCTCAGTATGACCGCAGTCATGACACCACACGCTTTGTGTTAAACTTATTAGAGAAAAAAGTTTGAACACACATTAGCATAATATGAGCTACCTAAACTGATGTAAACATCTTCTTTAAAGTGTAAAATTTTATTAAAGTGAAATTACATTTTTTTTTTTTTTTTGTTTGAATCAGGTCCAAGTTTGCAGGGCGAGGGCGGTGTTTATGACATATACTGCCATCAGCCACAAATCACAATCTCTACGTCTCGGCTTCACTTTTCAGATGCCTGCACTAGAGATGGGCCGTACCAATATGATACTAATACTTTTAAAGGCTAGTATCATCAATATGCATATCAATACTGAACTTTTAAATGATGTAATTTAGTAAAATGGGATATTATAGCCACTAAACGTTATATTTTTACATTCAATATGCCTTAACTGCAATTTATTAGGTATTATATTTCCGTTAGGGTCTGCAGTGACAGGCTGTTGCATGTATAAAATGCAATGTTTTTATTCTAACGTCATATAATTTAAATGAACAATATAGTTACAGAATAGAACAAAATAAATCGAAACATTTAACATTCAATTTAAATAGATGTACAGACTACGATTTCAGTTGGTTTCAATTGTGTGTGCTGCTGTTCCCGATAGCATCAGTGGTTTCTTTTGACACTTTTGGAAATGCAGCACTAAATAAAACACACCCAAGTATCCACGTTTTTATTTGAGTATTGATACTTTTAAAAGTGCCATCAGTAATTATTATATTTCACAATACACCCATCCCTAGTCTGCAGCACATTTGATTTCCAAGAGAACGAAGCACAAAGCTGTGATAATAATCAGAGAAGTGAGCTGCGAAGACTGGAGTAATGGAGCTCAAAATACAGCTTTGATCGTAACAATAAATTACATCGTAATATATGTTCAAGTTAAAAATGTCAAATATAATAATATTTTACAATATTCCTGTTTTAGGGTTAAATGCAAGTCCTTTCACCCATTCCCGGATCTTCAAGAGCAGAATGAAGATCTCTCCTGAATTTCACATGACAAATGTTGGGAGTATATCCGTATGAAAGGCTTAGAACAACGTCCCTGCGCTTCCTCTGTCTGGTTTAGACTGTAGCATTTGTGAAGAAAGCAGTTCTGTGCTGTAACGGCAAGCTTTCTTGAAAATCTGGTCTAGACAGACGCCGCTTGAACTCATCGGTAGTGAAGTAGTACATGACCGGGTCCAGACAGCAGTTCAGACTGGCTAGACACAAAGTGACCGGATGAACGTGGAGCACGGCATTCTTAAAAGCAGAGCTAACAGCGCAGTTTGATTTGGCCAAGACATCTAAAGGGAAAGTGATGTGATAGGGCACGAAACACACCAGGAACACAGTGGCGCAGCTCAGCACCATCTTGAGCGCCTTGTGCTTCTCTCCGGTGTCCTGCAGAACACAGGTCTTCTGCCGCAGACTGGCCGCCGTCAGCCACGAGCAGGTGACCACGATGACCAGCGGCAGGAGGAAGCCCGTCGTCTCGGCGAACGTCACCAGAGACACTCCCAGCAGCTTACTGAGCGGCGTCATGGGCAGCTCGGCGAAGCACAGCGAGGTCGAGTTGACGCTGGCTTGAGACGGTTGTCTCAGAAGAGGGAAGGGAAGGCATCCCAGACACACGACGAACCACCCGATCAAACACAGGCCACGCTCCCGCCGTCTCTTGGTGGTCCCGCAGCGCAGCGGCTGGATGATGAGCCGGCAGCGTCTCACACTGATGCAAGCCAGGAAGTAAATGCTGGCGTACATATTGACGTATTTCAGGTAGAAACAGAGCAGGCAGGCAGCATCGCCGAAAGGCCAGGAGTTGTTTAAATAGTAGTAAATGCGCAGAGGTAGCGATAGCACCTGCAGCAGATCAGCGATGGCCAGGTTGATCATGAATATCACAGCCTTCTTTGTCTCCTTCACGTAGGCGTAAAAAACCCAGAGTGCGAGAACGTTGCCGATCAGCCCGGGAATGAGGATCACCATGTAGAAGATGGCGTAGATGTGATGCTGATATTCTTTAATTGAGTTGTCTTGGTGCTCATTAGTGTTAATGCAAGCATTCATCTTCCTCCCGTGTAACTCGAGTCCACAAAGGTTCAGCTTGGCATAGCACTGGAGTTTTGAGATGGCAAAGTGTTCAGGAAACATTAAAATAGCTTCTCAAATTGGGGTTACCTGAAAGATTCTTGAGAAAATCCCAGAAATAGGCTCCTGACATTGTTACTTCCACATGCGACGCACTCGAGAGTAGTTCAGTGTTTCCGGTAACTATCAGTCAGAAGAAGGAAAAATGAAATTAGTCTCAGTGCATGACACGTACTCTGAGGCTCAATTATCACAAAAGAACAAATGTTGTAACTGCATCTTATCACACAAGCAACAAAATTCCAGACTGAATGAAGATGAACAGAACTGTACAAACTGAGACGTGTTTGTAAACTCAAACTGTTGTATCTGTTGTATCATAATTTATGAAGATAAGACATTTGAGGATCATGTGATGTGTTCATTTTTCTGTTTCCATCATTTTTGATGCATTTGGATTTTGAAACTTTCCTAGAACAGCTTTCAGTTTTCAGTCACCTCTAGCTATGAATGCATAAGTGATTTGAATATTAGTTTATTAATGTGTGTATATATATATATATATCTACTCATCAATTTGAAAAATTCACAATTGATCATTTCTATATGTAACTACAACTTTTGTCTAATAAATGTGTGAATATTCTAATGTGTGCTAAGGCCTGCTTTCCATCACATCTTCATATTCATCATATTTTTGTTGTTGTTTTTTTTATTTTAGTTTCCAAATTAGTACAGCTGCTAGTCAATGTTTTAAAACAAATGTCATGCTTTCGTTAGTCCACATAATTATTGTTTGTGTAGGCTACAGTTGCCACAATATATAAAAAACCCTCATATTTCCTAACTTACATAAAATCCTTTAAGTTGGTTTAGTATCAGTCCAGTGTGCTATCAGAAGTGAATTGTTTGGTGGTCAACGGGACAACGGGAGCAACCCTTTAAAGTGCTGTATTACAGAAAGCATGAAGACAACAAGAAACATTCCTCAGATGAACACATGCATAATTATGTATGTTCTGTGCTGAAACTGTTATATGTGTGTGATTGTAGATGAACTTGTTCTGTTCTGTCCAGCAGTAGTTTCTCGAACCAGTGTCATTCTAATTCAATAGGAAACAAAGAATGTAGTTATATATGCATTTCTTAAAATTCTAGTTAAAGATGACTTTTTAAAGTGATTCATATGGAGAAGACATATGCAATTCTTTTTCAATAACCATGTAAAAGCGTTTAGGGGTAGTAAGGTCATACTTTATTTTAAGGTTCAAGTCTTAACAAACCATTAACAATGACTTCTAACTTGCTTCCTATTAATAGTTAGTTTAGGCATAGGGTAGGGATGTAGAATATGTTCATACAGAATATGTGCTTTCAATATTAATAATAAGCATGCTAATAAGCAGCTTGCTAATAGTGAGAATTGGTCAGAATACTGTGTCAGTTCACAATCCCCTCATAATGTTTTGATCCTATAGGAAAACTATATGGTATATTCTGAACACAGAATTTGCGTTTCTGCCCAGCTGGTTCACAGAGTGAGGTTTGTGTGAATTTTGCATACTTGTGTTCCTCGCCTCTCTCTCTCACACACACACACACACACACACACACACACAGCATATGACAGCGCTCCTCTCTTTTCCTCAATGACTTCAGGTTCTGTGTGTTTTCTTTATGATGCCACTGTTTCATCCTTATCTCTGTGGAACTTTCCATATTCATACGTGTGTGTACTGTATAAGGAACATGTCATCTCACCTCACTGTATTTATGATTAATTCATTGATTTTTTTTACAGTCCTTACATGTTGAAATCCTACAAACATTAAAAAGATATTATAAGCAAACTAATCTGCAAGATAAAAAATAAATAATTGTGAAACATGATATGAAAGGTGTATCTAGATCTGCTAAATAGTACGACATGAATGATGAATATACTTAAAGATTTGGCTTTATTGTGTATGTTTTGGATCTAAGAAAGGTAATTGACCGATTATGATAATATTGTTATAAACTCGTCTTGTTAACAGTGTAGAAGTTACAGAGAAGGAAAAATCCTATTCTCTGAGGAATCGTTGCTAAAAAGAAGCATCTCTTGGCATGAGCTGTTTCCCCTTCACCCAGAACCAGCACACAGTCATGTTTTACGTCCATCTGTCACCCGTTTGGCTCAATCGTTTGACACGGAAGTACATACTATTTAAAGTTCAATTCAACTTGATTTCTAAAGCACTTATTGTGTCTCAAAAATGTGTCGTTCATGTTCACAGTATCTGAATGAACTGAATCTGTGTGAAGCGTTTCTGTAAGATTGCAGGAGCATGTAGAGTTTTGAAAGCATTTGTAAAACGATGTCCTGCATCACACTCATAAATCGTGTAAGCATTGTTGTAGTTAAGGCTGCGCCTGGTGAAGGTTTATCTCAGTTAACAAGCTTTACTGAGTGACTATAACTATAACGGTATTAAAAGAGTATCCTACCTCGTAAATGAAGGTCTCTCTGAGAGCAGCACACATCAACATGTGCTCTTAACCCAACTCAGATAAACTCCCTGCTTCTCGCCATCCACTTCACTCCAGCCTCTCGCTTTGAAAGTACATCACCATTGAAATGTTTTTTTGTTTGTTTGGTTTTTTTGTTTGTTTAATTAATTTGGTTTTTTGTTTGTTTTAATCATTTTGTCTTGTATCTTCGGCATTGTACTTTCTGTTTCTGTCAGCTCACACTGACTCATTTATTAAATGTCTGTAGTTTCCTGCGGGGGAGTGAACAGCTCTCTGCTGCTTTTTTAAATTCCTACTTCTGCTATTTTTCTCTCAGTGTTGCCTGATCTGTGCTCGTGATAAAAAAAAAAAATGTAAAAAACTCTCCAGAGAGATGTTTTTTGCTATTTGTGTTTGCTCTACTGTTATATTTAACTATTTTATGTCAGAGCTATACAGTGTACTTAGTATGTACATTATTTTACATTGCTCTTTCATATAATAATACAACCCTGAAGACCTCGATTAGCTGCTTCAGGTGTGCTTGATCAGGGATGGAGGTAAATGTTCAGGACAGCTGGAGATCTATAGCTCTATAGTGACTCATTACTGGAGCAGCAGTTTTTCTCTGTTCCCCTTCGTGCTGCTTACGGTGGAGTTACTGGAGATTGTTTGACCACACAGTGTATGAGTCACGTTTTCTTTCACTTCACATTATTGCGGATTCACATACATGTTCATGTTGTTTCTTTATTCATAAGTTTGTTCATTAAAGTTTAGAAAACATTCTGATGGATGGAAGTGAAATATGGTTTTTAGCCTCATTATGACGTTCCTTGTGAGTCAGCAGTATTCAGTAAAAGGTAGTTTCCTCACGACTATATTCCTTCTTAGAGAAAAGTGTTATCTGTGAGGATTTACAGTCTGGATTTAGACCTTACCGTAGTCCTGAGACTAAGTTACAAACGACCTGCTTCTGTCATCTGATCGTATTTGGATCTTGTTTCTAAATTATGACCTATACTAATTTTCCTGTTAAAGAACTGGCAGCTTGGTTGCCAGCAAGTAACTTAAATGAACAGTATCTTACCGGTTATTTTCTTCTTGGTTTTAATATATATTTGTATATGTTAAAATGTAACACAGGTAAAGCAAATCATGTCTCTGCTTTATTAATATACTTTATTAGATAAAAACCTAAACAACACAAAAAAAGGAATTCAGAAATTTAAGAGGAAGAAGTGGTCATAACAGAAATAAACTCAAAATATTCCTCAAATCAGAATTACAGAACATTGGTACAAAATTAAACATTATAAATCAAAGCCCAAAGCTTATTACATTTGTGACAATAAATGTACATTTCAGCTATAAAAATAATAAATAAATTGTTTTAACAACTCTTTAACAATTCATAATAGGTGAATAGGTCTAATAGGTCATGCAGTCTAAACATTTAGAGAACACCTGAGGTCATGGTTTTGAGTGAATTGATGAAATTGATGAATACCTGAAAAAATCAAGAAAAAGATCAAGAGACTGTGTGTGTCACGAATGAGGGGTCTGAGGCGTGCGGATCCACTTGCAGGCTTTTATTAAATAAAGGCATGGTCAAAGCAGGCAGCCGTCAACTCACGGCAAACAGGTGTATCAGAGGCAAGGCAACAACAAAATCCAAATACAGGCAGAGGTCGGGTCAGGCAGCAAACAATCAAAGAATCAGAAGACAGGCAGGGTCAAAATCAAGGAATCTAACACTCGGAAACTCGGGAACAACAATCTAACAATAATACAGGCGAACAATGCAACCTGCAGGTGAGTGGCCTGCTACTGAATTTATAGTCCTCAGACAGGAAGTAGCAGCAGAGGGAGTGATCGCAGATCACCCAGAGGTAAGAGCTCCCTCTGCTGGCTTGGTGACATAGCCCCCCTCCTAGGAGCGACTCCTGGCGCTCCACAAAATAAACAAAACTGGGAGCTTGGGAGGGGGTTCCGGGAGGGAGTCAGCAAACAGAGTCCAGGGAGGAAGAGACGGAGGGAGGAGCCAGGGAGAAGACAGGAGGAGTCCAGAGCGGGAGGCGATCCAGAGCCCAGCCATGATGGTCAGTGGTGGAGTCGACGGAGGGAGGAGCCATGGAGAGGTAGCGGCCATCAACCCCATGGGGCCGACCGACGGCGACGGAGCAGATGGTCGAGGAGACTGAGGCGGAGAGCCGAAGAGCCAGGGTGACACAGAGGCGCTGGAGGTCCTAGGCGACACCGCAGGCTTCGGCGACTGACGCAGAGATGGGGGATGAGAAGGACGCGGCGGAGCCAGAGCGACAGAGGACTGAGGTGGAGCCGGGGGGAGGGAGGAGCCTGACAGAGCCGGAGGGATGGAGGGACGAGGCGAAGCTGGAGGAGTGGAATCCTGAGGCAACGGATGGTCGACGACCGACCAAGGCGGAGCCGGAGAGATGATGGAGCCTTGTGGAGCTGGTGGACTGACAGAGCACGGTGGAGAGGAGGGAGCTAGGAGCCTAAGGGAAGCCGACGGGTCTACAAGCTGAGGTGGAGTCCAGGACTCGGAGGCGGGACGATGAAGCGAGGGATCCTTCATCCACGGCGGCGATGGAGAGCTCCAGATGGTGGGCAGAGGATGAGTGTAGGGGCTGTTGGGATCCATCGACGACGTGTAGCAAGGGTGGGAGGGTGGGATAACTTGAGACGGCGCACGAGGCGCGGGCACTGGAGGCGGTGCACGGCAGGCGGCCATCTTGGGAAGCGGCGCTGGGCAGGCGGCCATCTTGGGAAGCGGCGCTGGGCAGGCGGCCATCTTGGGAAGCGGCTCGGGGAAGGCGGCCATCTTGGGAAGCGGCTCGGGGGAAGGCAGACATCTTGGGCAGTGGCTCGGGGAAGGCAGCCATTACAGGAGTTGATGCGGTGTCCTTTTCCTCCTCAACACCCAACGTGAAAGCTGACCCCACAGTCACTAAACCGAACTCTATAAACTGTGCAAGTGACTCACGTGGACCCAAAGTTTTGTCTTGAGTGGCTGATTTATTCCCTCATGAAAAAATTCTATCAGCAAACAGTCTGGTAGGTCAGAGAGGTAAGCCAGGTCTAGAAATTCTTGGGTGTAATCCTCAAGTGATCGGGTGCTCTGCTTGAGGGTTAGTAAAGACATTGCGAGGTGCATACCTGGCCATGGTTCGGGTGAAAAGCCACTGGATCCTGGTGGGAGGTTGCATTGTTCACCTGTTTGGATTGTTATCAGATTGTTGTTTCTTGTTTCCTTGGTTTTGACCCCGCCTGTCTGTTGATACTCTGATTGTTTGCTGCCTGACCCGACCTCTGCCTGTTCTTGGATACTGTTGTTGCCTTGCCTCTGATACACCTGTTTGCCCTGTTTGACGCCTGCCTGCTTTGACCATGCCTTTGTTTAATAAAAGCCTGCAATTGGATCCGCACGCCTCAGACCCCTCATTCGTGACAGTGTGTGTGTGTGTGTGTGTGTGTGTGTGTGAGTGAGTTTGTGCACTGGTTTTTGTAGTTTACATGGATAGAACACTGTTAATGTCCCCATAATTCTAAAGGCTTAAAAAACATAATAAATTGTGTTTTTTTGAAAATCTAAAAATGGGGTAGGGTTGGTGTAAAACAGCAGCACATACAGTATAAAAACCATTAAGGCCAGGACACACCAATCTGACTGTTGGCTGTTTATCTGGTATATCTTTGTTTCTCCATTTGAATAATGAATATTTATTATTGACAGCTGCTGATATAGACAGCTAACTCATCTCACTCGTGAGTAAAGAACACACAGGTTTAGTTTGCTGACGGCTGTAGTTTTTGTGGTGTGTTCGAGCAAAGCTTTATTTCCAACGTGAGGCAACAACGTGATCGGCTTTCATCGCCACAAGTTGGTTGGTGTCGCCTCTACACCTATGCCGATTTTCCATAATCCACCTCTGTGTGAGGTATGTATTAGTGTGTGGGGCGTAATACTTTTATAAAGTCAGACTCAAAATGCATACATTTTTTAAGCAGACTGGAGACACAAGGGTTCAAGGATTTCTTTTTTTGGGTGACCTTCCCCATCCTCTTTGATATGACTCCTCCAACCACTGTGTCCTTTTTTGGATTTATCCCAAAATATCAAATGTGTGTGTTTAAAAAAAGGTTACTCATAGATGAATTTAGAGCATAGCATAGATGGATTTATGAATATAAAGAATATATATTCTTGTATCAAGAACACTCATATCTTTTGGGATCTTGAATGATGTGTGGTTTTCAGTCAGGTTCCTCAGGTCCTACTGCTCTACACATTTGGCACGTCTCCCTCATCTGACACTCATTTGAGTTCACAGAGCTATTTCCTCATGAGCTGATGATCTGAATCAGGTGTAAATGCAAATTGTGCTGTGGGTTGTGGACCCAGGAACAAGTTTGAAAACCACTGATCTAGATTAAAGATATCTTTTTGTTCAAGCATTGACAGAACACATATTATACCCTACTAATCCAGTCATTTCTGATATTAGATTAGATTAGATTCAACATTATTGTCATTATACATGTACAAGTACAAGATAACGAAATGCAGTTTAGGTCTATTCAGGAGTGCAATAAGCAGCAAGTGCAAGATATAGGTACAAATATAAATTACAAGTGCACATACAGGTAATATGTACAGGAGATAAATATGTATAAATTAAATTACAGATGAATGTGTTAATGAAGGGGAAATTTACAGTTAGGCATGTATAAACAATTTACAGATCGTTATGTACAAACATGATATACAGGATATGTATAGACAAATTTACAAGAGTATGTACAATGGATATGTTCAGTGGAGTGCAATGAATGTTAAACAGTGCAGTTTTTTTTCTTTTCTTTTTTTAATGGGGTGGGGATGGGGGTGGGCGGGGCGGAAATCAGTGGGGCAGAATTCAGTAGTGAGACAGCTCTGGTAAAAAGCTGTTCCTCAGTCTACTTGAGGAGTTTGCTCGACGCAAACAGTGTTTCTTCTGGATGTCCTCAATGGATGGAAGTGGAGTTCCTGTGATGCGCTGGGCAGTTTTCAGCAACAGAGCAGCTCCCATACCAGACTGTGACACAGTTCATTAGGATGCTCTCTATTGTGCAGCGATAGAAGTTCACCAGGATGGCTGAGGACAGCTGATTCTTCTTAAGTTTCCTCAGGAAGAAAAGTGAGCCTTCTTGACCAGGCTGGAGGTGTTGGTGGTCCAGGACAGGTCTTCAGAGATGTGTGTTCCCAGGAACTTGATGCATGAGACTGGCTCCACAGCAATCCCATTAATGTGGATGGGATCATGTGTGCCTCTTCTCACCTTCCTAAAGTCCACAATGAGCTCCTTGGTTCTGGTAGTGTTAAGGAGCAGATTATTGTCTTTGCACCACGTCACCGTAGTATCGTCTGCAAACTTGATGATGGAGTTAGATCCAAACACAGGCCTGCAGTCGTGGGTGAAGAGGGAGTAGAGGAAGGGGCTGAGCACACAGCCTTGTGGTACGCCAGTGTTGAGAGTGACAGTAGTGGAGCGGATGTGGCCTGACCTAACATGCTGAGGTCTGTTGGTGAGGAAGTCCATAACCCAGTTACACAGTGACATGTTAATGTCAAGATCTCTGAGTTTGGTGATTAACTTAGAGGGTATGACAGTGTTGAATGCTGAGCTGAAGTCAACAAACAGCATACAACTGTAACATATGTACATGATCAACATGTGCTTACTTGGTAGTAAATGTTTTTGGAGTTTTACTCCAAAATATCTTTAGTTGTATTCTGAAGATGAACAAAGCATTTATGGGATTGGACCGACATGAGGGTAAATGATTAATGACAAAATTTTCATTAATTTTCATGACCAATTTTCATTAACAATTAAAATCTGCTTCCTTTCAAGGTTTCTACCAAATCTATCTAAATCTACAATAAATTTTGTCACCTAAAATCAAATGGGTTTTGTTATAGTATAATGCATTTATTAAGCGTTAACATAACTTAACATAATTATGTTTTGTTGTTTTTTTTTCATGATAGACACTGACACACTGTGGTGACACACAACATCCCATTATGTTAAATATAACCACGTCTCATAAAGAACAAGAACATCGTCAGTACTAAGTGATTCAATCAAGAACAGAGTGGTTTTACTTTTGTTTTTGATTAATATTAGTGACTTGGACAGTTGCAACTAAATTAGACTGCTATCCCTTTAAAACTGAATTCATGGATACAATGTACTGATAGATGTTCTCCCTACCATTTAGCTTTACTTAAGATGAAATTGACTCTGTTTATGTGAATGGTTGACAATTCGACAACATTTTGTGTGTAATTGTCCATTGAAGAGTACTCGTGAGTACTTTCTGTGTACATGCTTCAGTGTCTGCGCTCAGAAACCAGACTGAAGTTCTCTCTTGCATCATCAAATCTATCTATATGCCTGCTCTTCTCTTACTCTCACATAGTGAGATTTTTTGAAGGTTTTATGAGACGTGCAGCAAGTGTATGTCAGCTTATGTCCTGCAGGATAGATCGATATGTTGGAATGTAAGTTACACATCTAACCTCTGTTGGAAACTTTTTTTAGCTTCTTTTTAAGAAGAGACCAGGAGATCACCTCCGATCAATGCAGCAGATTCGTTCTGAATAAATCCTATGCAGTTAATTTGTTGAAGAAAATGTCAGTAGGTTTTCATTATAGTTTTTTTATAGATTGTTGTTCTGATTATTTGTAAATGAAATTTAAACTCTTTGTCGCTCCAGGGTTCGGCTGCAGGTGGATTGGCTTCTCTCCGGGCGCCAAATCCTTTAAAAAGGCACGTCTGTGCAATACAAGAGTAAGTGTGTGTTGTGTGTTGGTGTCAGCGTTCCTCTGGCCTTTGTGTGTGTGTGTGTGTGTGTGAGAGAGAGACAGGGTCACATCACAGTGGTGTCAGTTTTCTTAACATGCGGTTGGTGTCCTGCAAACACAAACAAGCTCTGTGTTCTATCATGCGACTCTGTTCCTCTTTCGGGCTTGAACTGATGCTAAAATTACTAAGGACATTATCAACTGTCGCTTTAATTGAAAGGGACATTACATTTTCGAAGTGTGCTTGTGGCCTTCATTAAATCACAATGCACTTTGTCTTCTGGCCAACCACAGCAGACTGTGCTTGTCATAGAAAAACAACGCATTTGAGAAAAGCGGGGCACAGGAGAGCTACAATAATGTACAGTTAACAGATGACTGAAGGCGCTCTATGACCGTTTTCTTATTTGAGCACAAAACGCTGGAAGACAATAATAAATACATCAAATCATGAATGTGTTAATGTGTGTTCATTTTTGTTCAATAATTAATCATGTATACCATCAATGAAACCATAAGGCTGGGGTAGAGGATATGTATAATTACAATGCCAAAGTCATTTTGAGTGTTATTGCTATGATATTATTAATATTAATATTATTTAATTCATATTACTTAATAAAATAAGGTACATGTATCTGCTGAACAAGATTTGGCTGAAGAGTATGTACTCTTATTAAGTAAGTACTTACTCAAATTAAGTACCTACTCATTCAGTATGGGGTTCAGAACAGGTGAATCACTGAATCATTTATTAACTGATTCCTTCAAAAAGAGTCACTTGCTTTGCTGAACTTGTATAAACTGATTATTAAATGTGTTCATGCTGATATTTGCAGAAATATAGATTATTAGAAGTTAAGAAGATAGAAGTTAACTATATTAAACTATAGAAATATAAAAAAAAATGACCATCTACAGTATAGAATGCCTAGAATGTTAAATCAATGCATGTGTGTTATTTTTGTGTGCGATTTGGTGATATAGCATACTTAATAATGTTGTTTACTCCTTTCTAATATAGTGCACTCAGCTGCCATACACTATATAGGGATTAGTGAATGAGTTCTGGATACAGCTTCATGATCATTCAGGAGGGAAACAGCACATGTGAGTCAGTGGCTTCTTAGTGGTTCTGTGTCTTTGCTTTGCTTGGCAGAGAAAATTAAGACATCAATAAATACTCAATATATCAACTTTGACTGAATAGTTGATATATTGAGTATAAAGTATAAAGTATATTGATATAAAGTTAGTATATATACTAACTTTGAAGTCTGCGCTTCCACTAGTGCAGAATAATGTCTAGTGCATCAAAAGCACTCTTATTATAAGATCAGTGGTTGAGAGGCTTCTCCACAAAACTTAATAAACCAGGTCATGTGTCAAAGATGTAGGTTAGGCGGTACCTGTGGGTTCCAATGGGAAGTAAAATAATGATTAGTCTATGAAATAAATATTTACATATTTATATATGTAACTGAGGCCAGAGAGCAGGTGCTGTGCAAAGTTCTCAAAGATCTCAAAAAGAGGTGCTCTAGTGACCTGACACCAGAGGTCACGACCTTTATCCTCCTCGTTAGAGCGTGACGGAGACCTGGGCTGAAGCAGGCTAAGCTTTGTGTTCTACCCCTGTACAGGGTATTCATTCATTAGTCTGGTTTTCTGATGAGACACCTATGAAATATAGTTGCAATAAATAACTTGTGGTTAGTTTATAAACTTTTTATTAGTAATGTCAAATATTTATAACGATCATTTTCCAACCTCATTTTTGCTCTCTGTGAAAAGCAGTCACTTTAAAGGGGTGTTTTGTAAGCACCGGCTGCTGTGATTGGCTGACTCGATCACATCGTATCCACAGACTTCTTTTCAGCATATCGGGTTTTCATAGAGCCATATAGCTTTGAACACAAGGTAGAAGACACTGACATAATGTAACTATTTGCAAAGCAATGTAAACTAAATGAAATACCTATATATAGGTTAATGTTAATACATTTATTAGATAAAAAACGTTAGTTAAACATAGTGTGAAGGACTAATAATAGTCAAGTAAACACTGTCTATGTTATGTTGGTAACTGGTTTGGTTTTTCTAGTTTGGTTCCTGCAAGTTCTGAAGCTTGCAATCATAAGAAAGCTTCCAAACAAACATTAAATTAATTAAATTAAAAGAGATTAAATTAATATTAAATTAATATTAATATTATTAATGCATAAACCTACAAAGAAATGCTAACCTAACCATAATGAAAAAAGTAGATTTTATAATTTGTATTTTCTACCAGAAGGCATATGGTAAAGTGGATGAAAACATCTCATTTAAGTACTTTTTTCTGTGAAACTAATTTAAATGTCTCCAGAATAGTTCATCAATCAATCAATCAATCATTTTTATTTATATAGTGCCTTTAACAACACAGGTTGTATCAAAGCACTGAACAGTATCAAGTAGAAAAATATAATCACAGGGATGTAATCAATTCAACGATAATCTCTAGAAGTTAAGTGTCCCCAACAAAGCAAGTCAGAGGAACCAAAACCCATCCATACAGAATGTATGTCTATATATGTATATGTATGTATGTGTGTGTGTGTGTGTGTGTGTGTGTGTGTGTGTGTGTGTGTGTGTGCATCAGGATCTGAGTGCGCATCTAGGTGTTCTGGTCTCTGATGAACATAATCTCTGGGTGCTGATCCACCATCTAGTCTGGATACAAACTGAAAACAGATTGAGAAAGAGACAGGACTAATATTAGCGTAGATGCCATTCTTTTTACGATGTCACAAGTACATCGTATTTTAGGAGTAGTGTTCCCGGTTCCAGCAAATCTAAGTACTGCAGCCTAAAAATCCTTTAACGGATTTGAATAATAAAAGTGTGTTGGTGTGTTATGTGTGTAGGCTAAGTTAAAAAGATGTGTCTTTAATCTAGATTTAAACTGACAGAGTGTGTCTGCCTCCTGAACAGAGTTAGAGATTGTTCCAGAGTTTAGGTGCTAGATAGGAAAAGGATCTGGCGCCCGCTGTTGATTTTGTTAATTCTAGGTATTATCAAATGGCCAGAGTTTTGAGAACGCAGCGGACGTGCAGGACTATAATGTGATAATTAGTGAAAATTACATAATTTATGAGAGAATTATGAAAACTGTTATGTTCTACAAAATTTTACATTAAATAAAAAAAAAAAAAAAATTTCTACTGCTGAAAATTAGATCACATTCTGTGAAATCCTTTTTATCTTCACTAGTGTGAGCTTCATGGAGAATCCACAGATACAACAACAATTTACCTTGACTTTATCTAGTAGTTAAAACAGTAAGGGGCCATTGTTCTCCCACTGCCCTGCTGGCTATAAATAAGAGTATAAATGACATAACATGCAGTAGTGTATAAAATCAGTTTAAGTAAATGAACAGGTGGTAATATTTTGATGGTCCCTTATTCTGTCTACAATAAGTAACTTTACACCTACATGTCAACTAACAGAAATGATTTATGACTTCTCTGTTATTACACATTTGATATGAATAAGAAAATGATTTAATTCACAGATATGTACAACAATCCCATAGCAGGTCATTTGTGTAAATAAGGGAGATATGTTGAAATCTTTTGCTTTTTAATGTTTAGCTTTTTTTCATCATTCGTTTTTTTATATGTATTATTTCATCCAATTGTGAATCAAAACAAAATGTATTAAATGGAGCATCATTAAACATACTCATTTATTAAACATTTAACATAATGAACATATTTAATCTCATTTGTTTTAAGTATAATACAATAACACAAAACAAATGTAAGCAACAATTTCACACGAACAGCATAAAAACAGAATATCTTTTGTTTGAAGTTTGGATTTATCCCATCTCAGCCTGATGAACATGCAGCTGTGATGATTTATTTTTCAGTTCCAGGCCTGGTGTTCAGTTGGCTCAGTTCAGTTCAACTTTGATCTTGTGAGAGAACTACTATCAGCTCATACTGCATCTGCATTATACAAAGATGTCTGCCATGCAGTCAGTCGTAAATTAGTTTTTTCATTCTTTTAAATGAGTTTGTCTTTGACGATGGTCATTGTTAAACTTCAAATACTTCACCCGCGCTGTAAAAGGCTGTAAATAACATTTCGGTTTGTAAGCTTTTTGTTCAAGCAATGTAATGCATAGACCTTAGTTTGTACAGAGCCTGAAGGCATGATTTACACACTAAGGGCAAGTCGTGTATAGAGAATAAAGAAATTAAGCAGCCAAAGTACGTTGAAAAGCACCAAAGCCAGTTGAAGTTTTATGTGATTCAAAATACCTTGAACACCTTACTGCTGATGTATATTTTGTACAGGCAAGCAGATGAAGACGTTCACTTTAAATGGTTTCCCAGCTTCCTCTGCTTTCCTTTGTAAACTATGCATCATTAATATAGAGATTATCTGATATTTTAATATTACTGTTTTAAATTTATTAATGCACATTAAGTGTTTCATGCACTGTTTAATGAATGAAATATTTTAATATGGCTTGCATATGGCCAAAACTTTATTTTGTTCACATACCTGTATTTTATTGTTTTGAGAGGTTGTTCTGAGCAGTTGTGGATGTTTTGATTTCCAGGTTTTCGACTCGGTCACGTGACTGAAAACTATGAAAAAATGAAGGCAGGAAGTTTTGATAGAGCTGGTATTGCTGACTACTAGTTGAGGTCCAGAAGATAAATAAAAATAATATGGCTTGGCAATCGATATGTTTGGATTCTTCTGGCATTCCAAATAAATTAATACACGTGGAGAAAACACTCATTCTTTGTGTTCCTGGGTCAACATATTTTATTAACCTTGAAACAATATTTTAATTTTAAAAATTTAATTCCTACCATATAGCTACACCTAAACCTCACCTTACCCATGAGTAATGCCTAAAATCTGAATTAATGATTTAAGCTCCATACACTGATCGTAAGCCTAAACTTCACAAAAACTATAACCTGGTTCTTCCAATCTGGCGGTAAATCAAAATGTTGTTCCAGGGTCAACAAAGATATTAATCCAGGACCAAAATCAGGTTCTGTCTCTGATCACTCCCGACAGGAAGACGTGCTTTCGGTGCTCATCAGACGGCCCCGGAGCACAGAGCTGCTGTGTTGGGACAGCTGCAGCTTGAACTCAGTGGTAAGAAAGTAGTAGATCAGAGGGTTGAGGCAGCAGTTGAGGCTTGCGATGCAGAGAGAGATGGGGTGGAAGAGCTGGACGGCCTGCTTCACTGCACAGTTCATGATAATGTTCTGGGTCACCATCAGGTACAGCAGGAAGTTGATGTGGTAAGGGACGAAACAGAAGAGGAAGACCCCTGTACACACCCTGACCATGCGCAAGGCCTTTCTCGTGCTGCTCGTGGACTGCTGCTTCTGGTTCCGCTGTCGCAAGGATTTCGTGATCAAGTAAGTGCAGAAACCGATGATGATTAACGGGCCAAGAAATCCCGAGAGCTCAGCAGCCACCATCATGGAGACGGCCGAGATCATGCCCAGCTTGCGCATGGGCAGGTCTTTGAAGCAGCTTCTGTTTGCAGAGCTGGAGCTGCTCCTCATCAGGATGAAGGGCGAGCAGGCGAGGCCCACCACGAGCCAGACCGCGCCGCTGATGCAGACGTCGTAACGAGACTTCCAGTGCCGGGCCTGGAAAGGCCGCAGGAGGAACGCGCAGCGCTGGACGCTGATGCACACCAGGAAGGCGATGCTGGCGTACATGTTCAGGTACTTCAGGTAAAAACACAGCATGCACAGCACGTCACCGAAAGGCCAGTCCTGTTTGAGGTAGTAGTGAATTGAAGTGACAGAGACAGCACGTGAGCCAGGTCAGCTACGGTCAGGTTGATCATGAAGATGATGGCCTTCGTCTTTTTGCTGTGGATTAAAGAGAATTCGTTGCATTAGAGGAAACCTGCATCTCCAGAAAACCAGATTCTCCTGATGGAGCATCAAATATTGAGCAGTACTCTTCTGTTAAACTTACAACTGATTCAACAGGAATTGCACTGGCTTTTTATGTTACCAGACTTGTCACGTGTTTTATGTCTGTTGAAATGCACTCTGAACAGAGTGGCTAGAAAATAATGGTAATAATGATGATGTATACCACAATAGTAATCAGACTGTGCAAAAAGTGTAGTGAGCCAAGTACCTAAAGATCACAAAGTATACACAAAGTGTCTTTTAAGCACATAAAAATGTAGTATAATAATAATAATAATAATAAAGGCTCTCCAACAGATTAGCAGTGAAATGCTGACCTCACGAATCGACAGAGCACCCAAAGAGCCAGGGTGTTGCACAGCAGGCCTGGGATGAATATAAACAGGTAAAAGTACGTGTAGAGCTGGTTTATAGATGATTTCCTCACAGTGTTGTTGGTGAAACTGGATCCGTTCACCGCTTCACATGTGTTCACAGAAGTCATGGTGAAACTGCAGTTTAATTTACTGTAGACTGTACAGTATCACTCTGGAAAGAAATGAAAGCAACTTTAAAATTCTGAGTAATTGCTGCAGTTTTTGAAAATTTCATTCTGAAGCAATTGCATGTTTTTGTTTTATTACGTTGAATAATAAAAAATATTGAAGCAACTGTCACATATTTTAAAGGGTAAACATTTTTATCTAAAATAAAAGATATATATTACTTTTTAAATATAAATGACATTTATTTGAATTGAGCTTATATGTGAAAATGTATATTCAGCTGTGGAGCGATACCTTTGTCAACTCCCTTCCTGTCTAAGAGTGAAGGAAGTGTTTATGTGATGGTTGTGGCTTTGCAGAGTTTCTCCCCCAAATCTTTGTGTGCTCGTCTTGTATTCTGAACTTATTTCTCCATTGAATGTATAAGTTAGCCTACCATTTGGCTTTAACAGTGATTTTAACATTTGTTTAACAAAATGTTCTAAACATTTTGGTCTTTAGAACCAGTATCTCATGCAAAGCTGGGTGCACAGTAAAAACTGCAAGCACGTGTTGAACAAATAAGGGAACTCAGGTTTCACAAGTATGCAAATGTTAAAATTCATTGCTCTTCATTCTAGATTTTATTTTCTACTGTGAAATAAGAAATGTACTGCAGAGTCTGCCACTAAGATATTCTGTTTAGTTGAAACAATTATTCTGTGGCTCCAGGAGACAATGTATGTAGTTCTTTCTTTCACCACAAGCATGATTCAATGATTTGACTTTGAAAAGACATGGTTCTGAGGCTTTTTAACAACTATTAAAGCTTTTTGAAATGTAATTCATCAAATATAAGGGCAACAACAACAACAAAATATTTTTACCTGTATTTCCCATGTAAGATGAAAAAGCAATGCACGGTATAGTTTGTTTGCTTAATCCAGGCATGTCTCGAATGCACCTGGAAAGGAAGAAATAACCGTTCTTGCCTCTCCCTGTTGGACTGAGCTGCAGGCTGCTGGTATGATCTCCGGTGCTTTCCAGCGCTCTCATCACGCAGTCTGCTGCTGCAGGAGGAAGTTAGCTGTGACGTGCAAGTAATTGTTATTCTTCTGCTACGCCACTGCTATAAAAAACCCATGATGTCTCATGAAAAGCAAAAGTGTTTGATATCTCTGTTTCAGGAGAGGTTGGATGTTTTTCATAGCAGTCAGTTAGTTACAACAAATGGTAACCGTTTGTCACTAATTTACTGCATTAATGGTTGCAAATATGGCAGACATCGATACCCAAATGAAAGCACATGCAAATACAGTATAATTGTTCTCTAAAAGCTGGATACAGGACCTTGACCTGATTCTTTCCAGGCTGTAGCTAGGAGGCATGATTCAATTAAACATACTGTACATTTTATTTTGAACATAATTTATTTTGCACTACATTGTACATCTTGCTCAAAACAATGTGACATGACCAAACCACAAGTCATATAGAAGCTAGACTGTTTTTACTTTGGCCTCATGGCACCTACTAGATATCCTTAAATCCATCAACCATTAAAATGAACAAAGATCAAACATGTTCATAATTTCTCTTTTTAGATTTTTTTGATTATTGATGTGGTACAGTATGTGAATATGTGGAGCAATCACAACTTAATAGCCTTCTCAAATCATTACAACTTGTCTAAAATAAAATGAATAGATATACTAAAACAGTTCAAGCTTATAACAGTGTTTAAACATTAAACATGCGCTATAATAATAAATGTGGGATATTTATTGTTATTATGGTATTTTTTAGCCTCTGCTGTCATTGTTATGTATCAATATATGTAAATGACCTTAAGGAATTTTAAAAATCATTAAACAGGACTTGTGACCTACTTTTAGTTCATTGTCTTTATGGCCTTCAGATGTGTCTCATTTATTAAGTATTTTACGTTGTGTATTCAAGTCCTGTTGTTTGAGTACAGTTTTTGCTAATTGAAGGATGCCTAAAATAAGGGTAAACGTAAAATTCTGAACTATGACGTGAAAATCGTAATCGAAGTCGGGGCACATTGGACCCGGGTTTAAATGCAGGGCTCTAGTACTTAATCTATGTCAAAAACTCAAGATGCAAGGGTGAACTCTCGAATGGCAAATCCATCCATGCACAGAGACTGCATCAGGTGGAGGCTCTGTCATTTATGTTTTCTGGCAATTAATGTTAAAAATAGGGCTGTCATTTATTAACATGCACATCATGTGCCTATTAAAGAGAAAGTACAGAGACAGCACGACTTAACTTGAGTGAGGAGAATCCACATGTAGCCTGTTGTTGTGACTTACTGAGTATTACATTTATGTGGTACGTTTTCTTTGAATCCATGTTATAAAATTGCTATTTTCTAATGTTGCTAAATAGCTTTTAATTTTCTATTTGTGCTTAAAGGGTGTTATGTGCATTTATTAATTGGATTATTTTGCTTGGCATACCTGGCGTCAAGACGTTGTCGCACGCTTCAGAAGGTGCAGCTTATAATGTAATGTGCTTCATTTTATACTTCTTTTATAAGAAATCGTAACACAAGATGCACAAAACACTTCCGTTGAAACGTAAATACTGTGTAAGGTGAAATTGATGACTTGTGTGTGCAGAAAGCAGTTCGTTTTACTTTCCTCAGAGTTTATCAGGCCGTACTCACTAGATGTGATAAATGATCAATATGTTGATTTTAGCTGTCTTTAAAATTGCATGTTTTCATTTCATGCTTTTGAATTAGGGTTATCTGAATTAATCTTGCATATGCCGTTATTGAACAGCATTTAATAAACAGGGTTAATATCCAAGCTGTATTCTTGAATGGTCAATTTAATTATATATTGTTTTGTGCTTATGTGTACATTTTGAGTATCTTATCCTATTTGCAGTGTTAGTGGAGACTGGTGAAGGCTGTTGATTGTACTTTCTTATGTCTTCTGTTGTGATTTCCTTCATTCATTACTGGGAAAGAGTGATAAAGTAATGTGCTGAGGTTTTGTTATATGCATATGCTTTTATTATTTATTAGAGTAAATATGCCATCAAGGAAGCCCATCACTGTAGCAATCCTGCTTTTCATATTTTCTTTATTAATCTTTATTTACTTCTTTTCAGGATTATTACACTGTCATAAAGGAAAACAAGCTATATAAACATTTAGTTAAATACTTGATTAATGAAATTTTGATGTTATTTGAAGAAAAGATCTTCAACGTATGCAATTTCCTAGAAAACCTTGTACATTTAATAGAAGTTCACCTTTTATTAAAATGTTATATTGTGTTAGTGTGAACCAGAAGTTATGACTGTAATATTCAGTTAACTGGGCAGGGCTTGATCTTATCTCACTTCCTCCTCATCTCGAGCTGGAGGAGCGGTTCATGTTCTGCCTTTCTAGAGACAACACTCGTTTTCATGTTTTGACTAAAGGTTTTTTTACGTGTATCACATTTTCACAAGAGATTATTCACCACAAGTCTAGAAATGTGTGCAAATTAAAAAATAATTTTATGTTTTATGTGTTACCATTGCAACATCCAACCCCAGTTAGCTTAAACATATTTGACCGTTAGTCCATAAAGAATGTGGAGCAATCTCTAAATATATATATAAAGCATTAAAAAATCCTCAACCTAGTATGTTTTTTTAAGTAATCAAAAAACCCCACCAAACTGTTAATTGCTAAAACCTTTGAATAAAATGCGCATTAGCGACATCTAGTGGTCAGAGTTGTTTCCCATCATTTATAACAAATCCAAATAGGAACAGCAACAGTTAGATCAAACAGGAATTCTGTGACATACAAGAGTGGGATTCTTCTCCGTTCTGGGGTATGAATTATGTAATCTCTTCCATCCACCTCACTTTTGATCACACAAGGACCAGAAAAATGCACAGAAAGACAAGACCCTGGCAGAAAATCACGAGCAGCTACCTTCCGCTTCATTTTCTTTTGCTAATGAAAAAGAGTTTCCTTGGTCATAGTACATAGACACAGTACGTTATAGAAACATTCACAGGTATGGGAAACAAGGTCAAGGACATTCATTTCTCAAAAGGCATTGAAACAAAACCAAAAAAAAACTTCTTTCAATAACACCAATTCTGAAGGTCTAAATCTTAATGAATCCTGTCACGCTTCACAACGCAAATAAAACGACAGGAACTCCCTCATCCCAGTCCTTCCCGTTCTCTACACAGTATTTATGGAGTACAGATTTTAATGCATGACGTCCGTCAATGATGTAACATCTCCTTTACCTCCTTCAGGGACTTAGCGATGCATATTATTAATAAAATTAAAAACAAGGTTTAAATATATTTATGTTAGGAATTTTACTGAATATCTTCATGGAACTGGATCTTTACTTAATAATCTAATCGGTCATTTTGACTTAAAGAGTGTATGGGCCATCCCATCCTTTCCATTAGTCTTGATCAAGTACTGCCATTTAATTCTCAAATCAAATGCCTTTTCAGCATCTAGTTAAACAAATGCAGTATTGGATTTCTAATTTAATATGTAAGTACTGCCTTCCCAAAATGAAGCCATTTTGAATCACACAAACAACTCAGGCCAGAAGAATATCTCCAAAGAATCATCATTTAAATGCTTGAAGTTCCAGCTATGAGGTGAACATAAACCTAGATCATTTATCTCCTTTCCAAATACCACAGGTGACTGGAATACAACAGCATGAAACAGACTTTGCTGAGGTGGTGATTAAACTGTGTAGAATCAGTAGTAATAAATGTTTTTATGTAGTAATTTATGTTTATGAATGCATACTACAGGTTAAGTTTAGAATTCATGTGTGCATTTCTTTAAAAACATAAAAATTCACATAATAAGTCTATAAAAGTAGAGTAGGAGAAAAATGCCTTTTCCTTTAATCCAATGAAAATTACGTACAAAGCGGGCCTGCAACAACATATTTAAGAGTATTAAGGCAGCTCTTGAGACCTGGACACAATCCTTTTTGAGTCTGAGACAATGGACCTATTGCTGTATTAATAATAAGCATTTGGTCAAGTAGATGCAATACCAGAGGATTTTCCTCCGTCTTCACATAAAACCCAGTTTCTGATATCCCACATGCTTATTGTGCAAGTGACTAGATTCTGACAAAACTCACAAATCTGAGAATATATAATGAGTAAATAAATAATAGAAGTAATTATTATCGCATGGCTCTGGGGGTGGGCGAATAAAGACCTCATAAAGTGAATTCATGTACTTTTGTAAAAATCTTTTTTTTTTTATAAAAAACAACTTTTGTCCCTCAATAAACAACTAATTTGCTACTTATTTATGGTTGTTAAGTTTAGGTATGGGCCAGGATTAAAGGATCTAAAATGTGGCTGTAATATCACAGATTGAATAAAGCATTATAAAAGTGAAATGACTTGACAACCATTAATGCAATGTCCTAATCTTTATTTACACAAAATGCCACATCGAGATCATGCAGAAATACAACATTTTCTCACATGCTTAAAAAAAATATTACACACAATTTGAATGGCATTTACTCTCAGCATTGTCTCAAGGGCTTCTATAGTAGACATTAATGTAAACAGTTTTCTGCCACAGACAGCAGCGGTGCAGGTCAAATTAGTTCATAACTATATAAATATGGTAACATTTTATTGTAACACATGTATTTCCTATTACTATATTAATAACTGATGCATAATTACATACAAGTAACCCTATGACAAGTCCTAATCCTAACCCTAACCATATCAGTACATGTACTTACGTGTAAAAATTAACTTAGTGTTACCCTAAATAGTAACATAGTTTGGAAATTTATTATAGCCACACTAACACAAGAGTGAATGCTTTGGGTGTACATTCACATCTTCAGGTGCATATCTGCTGTTAGCGTGACTTGCTCAAGGACCTCATTTATAAAATGTTGCGCAGAAACCAACCTTAAATTTGATTCATAGAATGAACATACAAACAGAAAACAGCTGCAAGAACAGCTTACATTTTCAAAAACCTGCAAATTCCCCAGCAATAAAAAGTGTGTACATCTGCTCAGACCCTGACGTGATGCTAAGTGCTGTTCCTTGTTGAATGGCTTTTCCCCTGCATTGAACACCTCTGCTCGACTCAGTCTAGTACAACATAGCACGGCTTGGTTTGCGTTTCCACTGCAGTTTAGTATCTCTTTAGAGTGGGCGGGATTATTCACATATCATTATAGTTGATAACTATATAGTGACTCCTGGAAAAAGCTTTCATTGCACGTCTCCCTATGAAGCTTGTGCCCCATCCTCTCCTTGACTATCATAGAGAGGAACATCTTTGCTCCCAAACAGACCACAAAACATTTTTTGATTGTTAAAAGAATGTGCACTCATTTAAAACAGTTGGGTTTGTTCCTTCACTGGCTGATTTAAATATGGCGGCCTGTGTGTGTCTCACTCAAGTTCAGTGAAGCAGGTAGTGATGAGTGTTTAGCAGGGTGTGCACGACACGTTTTGGTAAATGTACGGTATTCTTGGAACTTCAGTTGAGGTGGTACTAAAAAAAATATATAACCAAGATAACCAAGCTTTTTGGATTTGGAAAGTGAACTGTACACATGCAAAAGTAAGACAAAACTTGTTAGCATTACGGTATTGTTAGCAATACCAATGGCGTGGCAATAATCATATGCATAATAAAATGCAATGATGAGTAACTCAGCTCACTGGTACTCCTGTGTTAACACTAAACTCCTAGTAAACCTACAACTAGTCAACACAAACTAATGGACATAAAAGGATCATAGAAGAGACACAGATGTTTCATGCCACAAATTCCAGTCATTGTATTTAACGTTACATCCTGAAACTAGAAACTCACAGATATCCTTCTGACTGAACTATGTATTCCTCTCAGAACTGGATCTCACTGGCTTGATCTTTTCCATTGCTGGCCAATATGTGGAGTTCAACTGCTTGTGTTTCAGGATTCTCCTTGCTGGATACAGGGTATTCCGTTTGGAGCACGTTTTCCTGCATGGAAGCCTGACACTTCCCAGTAGTCAGTGATTTCTGAAAGGACTCTGAAGTAAAGTAATAGACTACCGGGTCAAAGCAGCAGTTGAAGGTTGCAATGCAAAGTGTTATGGGATACAGGATTCGTGTGCAAGCCTCTCCACCCAGCAGCTCACGAGTGCTCGAATCCGCACCATGGCATATATAATCAGAACAGAATTGTAAGGTACAAAACAGACAATAAAAATGGCCAAATGCACTACAATCATGCGCAGAATACGCTCCTTGTTGGTGCCAGTCTGACAAAGGGTAGCAGGTCTACGTAAAGTCCTTAGCACCATGGAGGAGCAGGCTAAATTGATCATCAATGGGATGAGGAAACCCACCACTTCAATGAAGATGGTGATCTTTGACAAATACGTTTTCCATGTTTTCTTGGAGAATCCTCGAAGCAGGTGGTGCTAGTTTTGGATTGGTTGGTGGAAGAGAAGAATGTGACTGACATGCCCCCACCGAGTATCAACAACCAGATGATACCACACACAATACCAGCATTGCGACGGGTGCGGATGGAGAGTGAACGGAAGGGGTAAACGATAGCCAAGAAGCGATCCACACTGATGCATGTCAAGAACAGCATACTGCCGTAGATATTGGTGATGAAGGCTCCTCCAGAGATCTTACACAATGTATCACCAAACGGCCAGTGGCGATTCACATTATAAAAGATCTTGAAAGGAAGAGTAAACACAAACACTAAGTCTGATAAGGCTAGATTGGTCATGAAAAGTGTAGTCTCGTTACGCATTTTAATGCGACAGCAGAAGACAAACAGTGAAGCACAGTTGGTGACAAGTCCCAGAACAAATGCAACACTGTACACCACACCATACAGGTTGTACTTGAAAGAGTCATCAATACCACAGTTCTCCATTCCAGTCTCATTAAGAACAAGACTGGCCATGATGGCACTTAAGGTGGAAGTTGTACTTCTGTCTTCAGTTAATTCCTAAAAATCTGCTCTTGATTCATGATCTGTCTTTCCCATCATCTTTGCACAGCTCTACAAAGCTTCATCAGATGTTCACAACTTTGTCACCTTTGTCTAGGTTCAGCAACAGGCAATTCTGTAGTTTCCTGCATGGGGGACAACAGCAATAACATAAGTCAAGACACCTTTATTTAAATAACTTTTAACTTTACAATTAGTGTTAAAGCAGCTTTAGAGTATCAAATAGAAAAATAGTGCATAATGATAATAGTGAAGTTAATGCAGAAGAACAATAGTAAACACTGATTTGTAGTTATAGTAATCTCATTGTCTAGCTCAGTTCAGTTTAAATCGTATCCTTGTAATCAAGTGAATGATATCACTAGAAATTAAGTGTCCCCAACTAATCAAGCCAGAGGAACCAAAACTCCATCTGTGACTGAAAAAAGCTTGGGACAAACCAGTCTCAGATGGGGACTCGTTCTCTGGACAAATGAAAGCAGCAGTTTGTTCCATACTGCTGCAAAGTCATACTGCGCAAACAACTCATCTTTATAAGTTAGATCTGTTCCTCACAAACCTGTCCTGGAAACCCCTCAATACTACACATTTAGTCCCTCACCAAAGACACAGAATTCAGCTCATCAGCTGTGAACTTAGGATGTGTGAGGGAAACAAAGGGTTTATACCTGTTTCATTCTCTGAATGCAGTTTATTTTCTGAGATTTAAAAATGTGGACTGAAAATACAAGGAATGGGAAACTAAGAAAATGTGGCTACACTTTTTTGTCATCTTGAAGCTAATGTTAGTATTGTCTAACAAATTTCTACTGTAATGTTTGCTTTCGCCAGTTTTTGTCTTTTGGCATTCCAAAGGTTATATGTTATAGGTCTTGGCTTATAGATCAGAGTACTAATTCTACTGTTCTCCCGAGTTTTAGATTGTCTTCTTGTTTATGGAGGGAAAATGCTCACCTGAGTTTAGTTCCAACCAGCTCCAACGCACTTGCCTTGAAGCTTTAGACTTCATTTGGGTTAGAGCTGAATTCTGCAGGACAGTGGCCCTCAATAAACAGGTGAAAAGCACAGATATTTTAATACCTGCAATCCAGAGTCACAGGAGGCATTAGAACATCTTCATCAAACCTAGATATGTAAGGACTGAGGTGAGGGCTGTCTATTGCTGATGTTTGTGGTTTAAGAGTGTTTTGGGGTCTTTGGGTTTGTTTGAAAAAAAGCATATTAAGGTATGTACACAGGCATGTACGGATACTGAATATAAATTAATTTCAGTTCAGACACAAAAATGTATTTGCTTTGCCAACTAAAGTTTCAAACAAAGTAACAGAACCATTGTGTGAATGACCCCAAGCACAGGTGCACATGGCATTTAGTTCCTGAATTAATTTATGACAGGATTCAATAATACTTTAATATAGACTGCTACCTGGTTTGTTCCTGAATTAATCTTCGTTTTTAATTAAATGAATGATCATTTGCAACTCCCTACTGGTGGTAGTACTTTCATAAGCGTTATTTCAGGGTTTTGTTATTGTCACAATTTACAGGCAAGGAATGAGGAGACAAAGAATAATGGGAATAATAAAACAAACTTTAATAATGAAATCAAAAGGGAATACAGGACTGGCAGGAACTCAGGCATAGAATGAGCTACACAGAACAATCAAAACACTCACAACACACCAGGAACTAAATGAGGGAATAAATAAGGAACATCTGGATCAAATGATACCAATCAGAGCAAGAACAGGAAAAAAAGGTCACAGAAACATGAGAGGAAACTAGATCATTGAGCAAAAAACAAGCACGCCCAGACAGTTCAATGAACATGACAGGTCTCTTATTGTAACTAACAGATCACTTCCTGCATTGTATTATATCATATATGCTATAATCATTATTTAATGTTATCCTTAAAATTTGACTAGGCTGGATATGTAGTATATTCAAGTTAGAAAGAACAGTATTTGGAATGTGTTATTAATGATTTTTATACCTATAGCCAGTCAATACCTGTAGTTAATTTTTATTTTATTCAAATTTAAAAAGCCCAACATTTGTGGAATTTAGGTTTTATTTTAAGTCATGTTAGCATTTATTTGTTTCCATATCCATTGCCCTACCCGGCACATTTTTTTGCATGCCTTGAAATGTCTTAAATTTGATTTGAAAATTCCTGCAGAGAGCTGTAGTTATCCACAGTCAGCATCTAAAATGATTTCATTACAGGCTTTCTCAGATTTTTACTGTAACACCTGTCTGTACCATAATTTCAACTATATTCCTTATTCAAAACTTTTGTATTTTCCAGAATAACAGTTTTGACTGCTGTGTATTTACACATAGTACTTGATTCTAATAGCTGCTACTGTCCTGTATTTCAATACAATGTCAAAGCATTCACTTTGTACTGTCCAGAGCTATGTGCAGCTTTGCTAAACAGATGTAGGCTAAGGGTCAGTTTCTTCTTCTTCAGACTTGCTTAGGTTTCCAGTTCAATCCCTGCACAGAAATAAAATGTCTGCCTAAAGGTTTGTGTTAAGCCATTCATTTCAGTTTTTTGGTAAGAAATAAAATGTAGTTGCAGCTTTAGAATCTGTACAACTATAGCAGCAGATGACTTATTATTCCAGTGCATGAAGATGAGGAAGTACTTATGATGGCACTGTTTGACCGCAAAAGGCCATTTTAAGACCATGCAGTACCATAACAGAAAGCTGTCAGAAGCATTTGAATTCTGTTACAGAACAAAATTAAATATCTTAAGTCATTTTACTTATGTAGTAAAAGTATCTTGATTTTAGAATCAACTAGAAATTGATTTATTATTTAATATCTATTAGCTTTTTTTATTAGCTTTTGCTTTTTTTATTTGCTTTTTTCTTTTTTGGAAGGAGCTAGCTTGTGTGGCTGAACAGACCGACGGAAACTGAAGAAAATTACAGGTAAATATTCCAAGGTGAGTAATGAAAAGTTATTCTCTGCACCTAAAAGTTCAATAAAAGGCTCAGACACCAAGTCGAGAGAATACACTTCAGAAAGAAATTGAAATATACATTTCCAAAATGACTCAATTTTACTACATGATCATAAAGAATGAAACAGGATGCTTTATATTAGAGTGGGAAATAAAGTTTTTAGAATTTAGAATAAAGAATTTAGAATAACATTGTTAGTTTTAGACTACCTGTTTAAAGAATATTACACGCTAACGACTGATCACTGATGAGTGATGTACTTCTCCATTTCATATATATAAATACATGATAGGTATATATATATGTGTATATATATATAGTATATATATTTATATATTATAAAAATGTTGAACACGACACCAAACATTTAAAATGTACACACGCTGCTGAGCTCTACAAAACTAAGAAAATGTATATAAAACGTACCTATTTCCTGTGTCCTGGAGTGATCTGTGTCTGGAGCCAGCTGCACATGATCCCGAGCTGGGCTTTAAAACTGCTTCTTGAGCTTAAAGCCTGTTAATCTGCCCGAGCTTTCTCTCTTTTTTTCCTTTTTGTGATTTAGTACTTTGCTTGTTATTTATGCATTTTTTCCCCATGGCATGAATAAAAGAACAATATTTCATGTACAGTAGAGACCGGTGGAGAGTCATAATGACATTACTAACATTCTTCAAAATATTTAGTTTGCCATTACAGAAATAAAGTCATACAGGATTGGAAAGGTTCCATGGTTTTAGATTTTTAGGTGTTAAATCATTTTGAGTAGTTTAGCAAGCAAACAAATAAATAACTATATCATATAATTATATAAAGATTACTATTTCAGATGAATGTAAACTTCAGAGGAACATAATTTATCAAAAAATCCTGAAAATTCTACTCAGCTTTTTGTTTGTTTGTTTCTTAAGCAGTAAATCAGTATATTAGACACTGAAGACTGGAGTAATGATGTGGAAAATACAGCTTTGAACACAGCAATAAATGACATTATAAAATATATTCAAATTTTTGAATAGTGAAATTAGTTTACAATATTACTGCTTTTGCTGTATTTTGTGAGCTTGAGACTTGGTGAGCAGAAGAAAACTATTCTGTAAATTAAAAAAATTGTTTATGTTCAGTATATTTTAATTAACTTGTTATAGATGTCTTAATTAGTGTGTTTAATAAAAACGAATGAATACACACAGTATAAAGATAATTTTATAATTACTTACTATAATGCCTTATGTGCAATTTACTTGTTTCATCCTTTATTGTACATTTATTTAAAACTTTTTAAACACTACAGATATCAGCACACTTAATTTATGAGCCACGTCTGTTTTTAAAATTTGGCTCTGGTTGGGTTTGATGACACTGTTTCAGTTCAAAAATCACATCTACTTTAGCTGTTGATGTGGCTTAGATCTATGGAAAGGAAACCTGCTGCCTGGGCAGTCTTCAAACCAATAAACAAGAAACGTCTCGGTTTTGTTTGTAACCCTCGTTTCCCGATGGAGGGGCAACAGACTGGGGTCTTGCTCGGAGCGCTGATTCACTCTGATTAAGTTAAACGGCAATGAAATTTGGCAAGTGCTTAATGTGAGGCAGCCTCCGATAGATGGGTATAATAGACGACGGGTGCAACCACGCGTCAGGTTTTGCAGAGGATGGTTTGAGGTTGTAACAAGAGGACATAAATTCTCCATTCTGAAGTTGTGAAGGGTCGATTCAAAACACACAAGTCCAGGATTGCAGATGCACTGCAAACACATGCAAACACTTGGCTCCGAAGCAAATATCTGACAAGTGGCTCACGGTGCATTAACCACTTGCCGAATTTCATTGGAGTTTACTCTTAATCAGAGTAAATCAGGATGTTAAATATATCTTCAGGGAACGCTGTTCAAGGGAACCGGAAGATGATTAGTATAAATCTAATGCTTAAAAAAAACCAAGAAAATAGGTGTCCGCCCTGGACAACTCCAGCCTGTCCGGCCCACAGACTCAGGGTAGGGTCTTAAAACTGGATCTTCTTTTTTCATTTTCTTATTACAGTTTATTACAATTGTAATCCAGAATGCAGGAAACGGGTCAAAACAAGGCAGGAGTCAAAAACCAAGACATACAAAACCAGAATAGAAATGCAGTGTAAACACACACAAGGTCATTAGAAACAATGAGTCTGAGCAATAAGTTATGAGAAACTCAGTCCATTTCACCGCCCGGCAAACACATGCAACACAATTAATAATTAATAGAAATGACTGCATTCATCTCAAATGCGTTAAACAAACTTCATACTTTATCTTCATCATGTAGAAATGCACTTGACTGTACTAATTTTGAGCTATAGGAAGGCTAAATAAAGAACTAAATATAGAAACAAGAATAATGAATATATGGGCCAAGTCAATATACTACATCTTTGTAACATAATTCATAAAAAGTAAATATTGCATTGGCCATATGTTTTGGGTCTCATTCACACACAAACCATAAGTGTAAATACATGCATACACTGAAAACGTAATAAAACATGCAGGCCTATGCATAAAAAGTTAAAGTAGGTAGCATTGCAGAGTTTGGGAAGCAGCTAGTTCTAAGCATCATGAAGAATATGATCCACTCATGTTGTTCTAAACAGATGCTCTTTTTCCAGTCTTGCAGGGAACCCTTGTGAAGAACTCAAACAGGCTCATCTCTGGGCAAGAGCTCATGAAAATCCATTTTTATTTTCTTTAAGCCATGATTTCTTTTCTTTCTTTCTTTTTTACCAACAGGGGTCACTGTCCATCAACTTCTCATGTGTCTTGTTTTTCTCACTTTTCAAAATTACATCAGAAATTGGACATTGTCTCCTAGTCTATTTTGTTGGATTTAAGATGAGCCTTGCACATGTGAAATGTTTATTTTTGAATGCAATTGACAATATACAAATAACAAGAATATTCTCTATACCTCTATACCTTAAGAACATAAAATAAATTTGAGTAACTTTTATTCATAGCCATTTCTTTTAGCAAATATTTCTTGTTGTTGAGACTTTATATCATATCCATCATCTTTTGTGCATTTCTATTATTTTTTTCAAAACCAAGATGATGTAATACTACCACACATTACAGAGAAAGGAAAACACATCATTTCTCCTAATGGCCATTAAATGTGTTCATTTAAGAGATGATGATGGCCACATTTGTTTTACTCAGTTTCATTTCCTCTGTTTAACAATTCTGGGTGGATTCAGTTAATGACAGCTAATAGTTCTTCCCATCATCACCCTCAATACTACACTGAGCTCAATGCTCTAAATGTTATGCCTTTTTTTGGACTACTGTTGCTTTCTGTACATTATATGCACTCTGAGACACTTTAGTTCTCATTTAGTAAATGCAAAAGATGTTTTAAATTATGATTAGCTGAAAATCTTCAGTGCACCTATATTATATTCGAACCACTTGATATCTGTGTTCTCTTTATGAAACTCAGCATATGACGGTGTTATGAGACAGTTTATATCATTAAGACTTTTGAAATGCATGTATTTCATGCTAAGTGTACTACAAATACATTTACCCTTGGTTTGACCACTGTACTTACCACTATATCCTTGTAAAAACAAGAGTGTGAGGGAGAAATTATAAGGAGCAGAAAAAAAACATTAGGCGAGAATGATCAACAGTCAAATTAGTCAGATTAGTTTGATAGATACTGCTACCGCTGTTTCTGACTTCAGAATACTCACACGAGAAGATTTGACCAGAACACACTTGTTTATAACGTGACTGTTGAAGAATCCTTTAATCCTTTCACTGAAGTTCTTACAAAAGCAGAGGGACCCATCCCTGGATAGAATCAGGACAGAAGTGTTCGAAAGTGGACAAATGTAATCCATTTAAATCCATTTAGATCCATTTAAAAGCCAGGTGTGAATGGTAATGGTGAATGTCTCCTTTGTCCACTTGTGATCAGATCAGATGGCATGTTAATACCAATAACATATTGACCGTCATCTAGCATTTCTGCTGCTCAAACCACAGAATATGGCAATAGCGATGCCAATGTCATGAGATTTATCGCCAGGTAATGCTGAGCTGATCAAATATTTCTTGAACTTGAGTACAAGTCCATAGTAAGACTTCCTGCAGTGAAAAATTCATTTCCTAAGTATTTTTGTTGTATACTGGTTCTTATAAAAAAAAAACCTGTGTTTTTGTTTCCTGTTTTTTTGCCATGTGCTAATATTTACAATCCATTGCATACATATATATATATATATATAGAGAGAGAGAGAGAGAGAGAGAGAGAGAGAGAGAGAGAGAGAGAGAGAGAGAGACTGGACTAAGACTAGAACTAGAAACTCAAATAGGAAAATGGCTCGTAGACTGTTATCACTAGTGGAGTGATACATGCAGACACTACTCGGCTTTAAACAGAGTTTAATGAGTGCAATCAGGTGTGTGTGTGTCATCAGTGCAATGGGTGATGGGTATTGAATCAGTTGCAACAGTTTGTGTGGTTTAAAAAGAATGGAAGAGTGACATCTGGCGGTAAGTGAAATGACAATTCATAACAGAGGTATTTATTCCTTATATTTACACCACAACACTACTATTAAAGTTAGGAGCTAGCTACTACTATTAAAGTGTGAAAATTAAGCACTAGTCTCCAGATGCTAGCATAGTTAGCCAATAAGAGAATGATGGCTACAAATTCAAGATCTATATCTGGAATAAAATGACATTGTTTTCATTTTTGGAGCTAAAAAAATGTAACCTGTTAAATATAGAATTTATTATCAGGTAGTTAAATTACATTAAAAACAGCTATTTTACCTCCCATTGCTAAAAAAAGATATAATGTAGAGATTCAGAATTGCACCTGAACATTTCTGTGTTTTGTTAATATAGGACAGTCCTATAACTGAACAGCTTTAATACACAATCGTCCTTCCCCACATGAACACACCACTTTACTGTATGTATAGTGTGAGAGAGAAAGAGAGAGAGAAGGCTGTGCATTAAAACCATGAAGAAAATGTAGCATGTTTTGCAAAATGTGATGTTATGTTACTGTAGCTGCTATAAACTAGCACTTTCCATCTTTTATTATTTATTCCTAGACAAAAAAGATTTCATCATTGCATTTGTTGTGTGTTTCTAACAAAAACATAAAACAAAGTCTATGCTTTCAGCAATATCAAGACTATTATATTTAGCTTGTTTTTTTGTTATTTGCTCATAAATTATTAAACAGTTTTACGCCCATGGTAATTTATAAAGCCCAGCTGTCGGCCTATCATTAACTCATCCAAGCACAGTATTTATGCTATATATCAGGGAAATAAAGCCATGTTTGCACTATTTCAAATATAATGACCTATTCTCTGTATGTACAGTATAGACAGCATAAATCAGTATGTCCAAACATGTCTAAACATAAAGATACATTTCTGTATTAATAATCACTATTACATGGCCATGAGAAGTCATGGAAAGATGACAAAATTGAACCATATTCAAAATATAATCACACACCCTTGATTTAATTCAAGAAATGTATAATGAATTGCTCTGGACACTTTTGGTTGTCACATCTGAACTGAATCAACACTGACCCTGTTGTCTTGCTACAGCTTCTTTACAGCACAATTTGCTTTATTTCTTAGGTTTTCGTGATTGATTTTGTAATTTTGTAATAATTTGCAGCTGCTTTGAAACCATCTGTATAGTATGATGTGGAGTGATGTTCAAGGCTCAAAAACCACATTTTAACTTGCACCAGAAATACTTTATTTCCTTTCCTTTTATTTATTTATTTTGATTTAGAAAATCTTTCCTTTATTCTAGTTTCTCTTTCTAGTGTCACTGCCATCAAAAGAGCTGTTTACTAAATGTAAAGATTATCAATTCAGATCATCAGTGTTTAAAAACCTTGCTTTGATATCTTTTTCATGATTGTGCATGCAATGCACACTTCAGCTCACAGAGTTCACTATTACTGTTCACTAGATTCACTTCCTTTTGTAACAGATGATGAGATAACGCAGCAGATCTACATCTCGATGTATTCACTTGTTTTTCACTGAAGACTGAAAAGTGGCCCCAAAAGTACACTTATAGCCCATATATATATATATATATATATATATATATATATATATATATATATATATATATATATCAGTATAAGTATCATTTGTTTTTAGCAGAACATTTCACAACAAAATTGACTATATCTTGTACTATGATTCCTGTGATTAGAAAGCTGTAGCCATTACCCTGGTCTCTAGCAAAGGTGGATGGTGGGACATCCAACATCTCTTTATCCAGCATCACTTTGACAGTTGCTCATACTTAGAATTAGTAATATGATGTATTCACTGCAAGACTGCATGGCCAAGAATCACTCACGTTTTCTAAAGTTCAGGTTGAGACTTCCTGAGAAAGCCCACAAGCCACAGAGTCACGAAATCTGTAGTCAGTCACTATTATGCGCTAAGGGAACTTCCACCATGTGTTCTACATTCTTAATACTTGCCTTTATGTTCAGCTCTGTGACACATATTTATCATATTTCTTTCTTTACACCAGCTGTTGAATTTCCTGACATATCTCTTTTTGCAATGAATCTTTCATACTGATTAACCACTCAGAAGCTCTCAGATCACTTAGAAATCTACTTAGAAAGCAATTAGTGGACACCTAAATCCACACTGAACAAAGCTGCTGCATCTATGGATTGGAGAAAGTGTGTTCTTTTACCAGTTGAATAAAATTACTTAAAATATTTTATAATTATGAAAAAGTCAGAAAGCATAAGCTTTTGTCAGGTTATGTTGAAACTCTAAACATAGCAAAAGACAAAAAAATATGAAATACAAGGTGAGATTACTTCATAATATTAACATTAAAGGTTTGTTTCAACTGCTTACACACAAAATCTTCTCTTGTCACATAATTTCTTAAACCTGACCCTCAATCATTGCAAAACCATAACCTAATTTTCGGCCTTTGACAATGCCCTGTGTAACACACAGAAATCTAACAGGAAGAATCTTAATGTGAAATGCTGCACTAACTCCTGTCATGTGCATACATTTATTACTTTACTTAACACCAACCAATCATGACTTTAGAGTAGGCCTATGAATAGACTACTTGGTTGCATTTCTCAGATCAAAAATGAAATTCTCAAAACTACAAATTTTTCATAACTAGTCACATAAACGTCTGCAATGGTCTGCTCCTGTCTGCTGAGGCTCGATTGCTCCTGTCTGCTGAGAGGTTGGTTTGTTTGTAGCTGCGTGTAGCTTCGCTTTTCAATTTATCACCTCTTCTCTAACGATCAAATATAATTTAACTGTGTACATATCGTTGATACTATTAAATTAATCTAACTAATTAGACTGCTGTTAGTTCGTTCGCTTTAATCTAAAACTCGGCGGTGAGTTAGTACTCGTTAGCCGATTCACTTTCGCTCCCACCCGCGTTTTCGCGCCGATTGTGGGCTTTTTTCCCCCGCTCCTGTTCATTTGTTCCTCGCGCTCGTTCGCTCCATTTTCACAAGCTCATCAAAACAAGAGTGGTAAGTGAATCCTTACGGTGAGTAAATGGCTTCTCCCTGCATCGTCACTTGCACTGTCTGTCACATGTATAGCTTGTCCTTCTCTGTTAGCGATCAGGATTCACGTGTGATAAATGCAGGGAAATAGCTAGGCTGACAGAGAAGGTTTTAGAATTAGAGACACGTATCCAAACTTTAATTGAGGACAGTAAGAATGCGAGGGCTGTAGATACTGCTTTGGATGCGACTAGTACAGTGAATCATGTACATTGTTCGGTTCCAGCTTCAGAGCCCGTGCAGCAGGGCAATTGGGTGACCGTGAGGCGGGCTAGTCGCGGGTCAAAACACCGCTCATCCGTTCCGATCAGAACATCAAACAGGTTCTCCCCACTCAGTGACGCACCCACTGAGAAACCTGATCAAAGTGCCCTAGTAATTGGCGATTCTATTGTATGCGGAACGTGAAAATAGAGACACACCAGCCACCATAGTCCAATGCTTACCGGGAGCCAGAGCGTCTGACATCTTGTCAAATTTAAAAGTGCTGGCTAATGCTAAACGTAAATTTCGTAAGATTGTTATTCACGTCGGCGCTAATGATGTTCGACTTCGCCAGTCGGAGATCACTAAAAATAATATTAAAGAGGTCAGTGAATTTGCAAGCACGATGTCGGACAATGTAATATGCTCTGGTCCTCCTGCTTACCGGGTGATGAGATTTACAGCAGATTGCTGGGTCTCAATGGCTGGATGTCTAAGTGGTGCCCGCAGAACAACATAGGCTTTATAGACAATTGGATGAGTTTCTGGGGCAGACCTGACCTGTTGAAAAGAGATGGTCTTCACCCCTCTTGGGGTGGTGCCGCTCTTCTATCTAGAAATATGGCATATAGTCTTATAGCTCCAACATGACCAACTAGTGCCCAGGTCAGGAAGCAGACAGACCGGCTAAACCGACTGTCTGCTAGCTGCCTCACGTCACAGAAGGCAGTTAATTCTCAGCACATAGAGACTCTTTCACCTAGATATCACACTATAGAGACTGTGTCTGTTCCCCGAATTAGAATAGGCAGAGAACGTCCAAACCTAATCAAAAGCAATAATTTAATTAATGTCCAACAAATTAAAACTACCTATAATTCAAATAAGCAAACGATAAAACTTGGCTCATAAATATTAGATCACTTTCCACAAAAGCACTTTATGTATATGATTTGATCAATGATCAGAAGCTAGATTTGCTTTGTTTGACAGAAACCTGGCTAAAACCAGATGATTATATTACTCTAAATGAATCTACCCCCCAAAATTATTTCTATAAAAATGAGCCACGTTTAAAAGGTAGAGGGGGAGGTGTTGCTACAATTTATAACAATATTCTTAGTACTTCTCAGAGGGCAGGCTTTAAGTATAACTCATTTGAAGTTTTGGTGCTGCATATAACATTATCTACAGAATCATGTGCTAGTGATAAATCTTCTGTCATGTTTGTACTGGCTACTGTATACAGGCCACCAGGGCACAGCACAGATTTCATCAAAGAATTTGCTGATTTTCTAACTGAGTTAGTACTGGCCACAGATAAAGTCTTAATTGTTGGCGATTTTAATATCCATGTTGATAATGAAAAAGACTCATTAGGATCAGCTTTCTTAGACATTTTAAACTCCATTGGGGTTAGACAACATGTCTCTGGACCTACTCATTGTCAAAATCATACTCTAGATCTAATACTGTCACATGGAATGGATGTTAAAATGGTTGAAGTACTGCAGCAAAGTGATGACATTTCAGATCACTATCTAGTCTTGTGTGAACTCTGTATAGTTAAACCTGTAAACTCTGCACCTTATTACAAGTATGGTAGAACCATCACTTCCACCACAAAAGAAAGCTTTCTAAATAACCTTCCTGACTTATCTCAATTCCTTAGTTCATCCAATACGACGCAAAAACTTGATGATGTAACAGAAACTATGCACTCTCTTTTTTCTAGCACTTTAGATACAGTTGCTCCTTTGCACTTAAAAAAGATAAAAGAAAACAATCTGACTCCATGGTATAATGACAACACACGCACCCTAAAGAGAGCAGCCCAGAAAATGGAGCGCAGGTGGAGAAAAACCAAATTAGAAGTATTTCGTATTGCCTGGCGGGAGAGTATGCTGTCATACAGAAAAGCATTAAAAATAGCAAGATCTGATTATTTTTCATCCCTTTTAGAAGAAAACAAACACAACCCACAATTTATTCAGTACAGTGACTAAATTAACAAAAAATAAAGCATCAGCAGGTGCTAATATGCCCCAAGAGTATAACTGCAATGAGTTCATGAATTTCTTTACTTCTAAGATTGATACCATCAGAGATAAAATTGTAACTATGCAGCCGTCAACTACAGTTTCACATCAGATAGTGAGCTTTAGATCCCCTAAGGAAAAATTACACTCTTTCTCTATTATAGGAGAAGAAGACTTGTACAAACTTGTTAAATCATCTAAACCAGCAACATGTATGTTAGACCCTATTCCATCTAAACTATTAAAAGATCTGCTTCCAGAAGTTATAGATCCTATTTTGAACATTATTAATTCATCATTGTCATTAGGATATGTTCCCAAAACCTTTAAACTGGCTGTAGTTAAACCTATCATTAAGAAACCACATCTTGATCCCAAAGACTTAGTAAATTACAGACCAATCTCTAATCTCCTTTTCTGTCAAAGATACTAGAAAGGTAGTATCCTCACAACTGTATTCCTTTTTAGAAAAAATGGTGTCTGTGAGGATTTCCAATCAGGTTTTAGACCGTACCATAGTACTGAGACTGCTCTCATTAGAGTTACTAATGACCTGCTTCTATCATCTGATCGTGGTTTTATCTCGTTATTAGTGCTATTAGATCTTAGCGCAGCATTCGATACTATCGATCACAACATTCTCTTGGATAGACTAGAAAACTATGTTGGCATTAGAGGAAGCGCCTTAGCATGGTTTACATCATATCTATCTGACCGCTATCAGTTTGTGGCATTAAATGAGGAGGTATCATATCGATCAAAAGTGAAATATGGAGTTCCTCAAGGCTCAGTGCTAGGACCGTTACTTTTCAACCTTTACATGTTACCTCTGGGAGATATTATCAGGAGTCATGGTGTTAGCTTTCACTGCTATGCTGATGATACTCAGCTCTATATTTCAGCGCAGCCTGGTGATACACACCAAATTGAGAATCTAACAGAATGCATAGTCGATATAAAAAGCTGGATGATGAGTAACTTCTTAATGTTAAATTCTGAAAAACAGAGGTGCTAATAATTGGACCTAAAACCCCACATATAATAATCTAGAACACAGCCTATCACTTGATGGCTGCTCTGTTAATTCTTCATCATCAGTTAGGAACCTAGGTGTGCTGTTTGACCGCAATCTTTCCTTTGAAAATCATGTTTCTAGCATCTGTAAAACTGCGTTTTTCCATCTTAAAAATATATCTAAATTACGACCTATGCTTTCAACCTCTAATGCAGAAATATTAATTCATGCGTTTATGACCTCAAGGTTAGATTATTGCAATGCTTTATTGGGTGGTTGTTCTGCACGCTTAATAAACAAACTTCAGCTAGCCCAAAACGCAGCAGCCAGAGTCCTTACTAGAACTAGGAAGTATGATCACATTAGCCCAGTTCTGTCAACACTGCACTGGCTCCCTATCAAACATCGAATAGATTTTAAAATCCTATTAATTACCTATAAAGCCCTGAATGGTTTAGCTCCTCAATACTTGAGCGAGCTCTTATCACATTATAGTCCTGCACGTCCGCTGCGTTCTCAAAACTCTGGCCATTTGATAATACCTAGAATATCAAAATCAACTGCGGGCGGCAGATCATTTTCCTATCTAGCACCTAAACTCTGGAACAATCTCCCTAACTCTGTTCGGGAAGCAGACACACTCTGCCAGTTTAAATCTAGATTAAAGACACATCTTTTTAACTTAGCCTACACATAACACACCAACACACCTTTTATTATTCAAATCCGTTAAAGGATTTTTAGGCTGCATTACTTAGATTTGCTGGAACCGGGAACACTACTCCTAAAATACGATGTACTTGTGACATCGTAAAAGAATGGCATCTACGCTAATATTAGTCCTGTTTCTTTCTCAATCTGTTTTCACAGTTTGTATCCAGACTAGATGGTGGATCAGCACCCAGAGATTATGTTCATCAGAGACCAGAAAACCTAGATGCGCCCGTCGACAGATCACCAGATCCTGATGCACACACACACACGCATTACACTAAGTCATTTACACTATCTGACACAGCTGCGTTTAAAATTGAACTGGAGGTTAAGTGCTGGGCGTCCGGTCAGAGGAGAACTGACCCCAACTGAGTCTGGTTTCTCCCAAGGTTTTTTTTTTCTCCATTCTATATGCATGGGGTTTTGTTTCCTTGCCGCTGTCGCCTCTGGCTTGCTTGGTTGGGGACACTTAACTTCTAGTGACTATCGTTGAATTGACTACAGAGACCGTCTCTGCATTTAATAAGAAATTGGTCACTCTCGTCATTATACATCCCTGTCATTATACATCCCTGTCATTATACTGTACAGTGCTTTGATGCAACCTGTGTTGTTAAAAGCGCTATATAAATAAAAATGATTGATTGATTGATTAATAAAAGCAGTTTCTCATTCTTTTGAACAAGTTGCAGTTTCTCAGTGCAATAGTTAGAGCACTAGTAAAAGTGTCTCTGCGTGTGAATCCTATCTAGTCTCTTTCAATCAACATCCTGTAATATAAGTCCAAACATCAACATATAGTAAATCTGGATCTTGTTTGTGACTTGAACTTGTACTTAAACTTGTCTGCAAAAAACTGACCTATGGTCACCTACTGTACACTAGTCGAAATAAACTCTAGTAATCTGAGAAACACGTTTAACCGTTTAGTGAATAAAGGTGAAATACTGAGGTAAAGTGTTTTAGACAACACCACTGTTTAAGTGGAGATTTTACACAGTATTTTCTAGTAATTCTTTTGTTTGTCATTTTTAGGTTTCTAGTCTGGACATCATCTGTAATTTTGGTGAATTGTAAATGGCATGATCAACTGGTAAGTTACCGTTTTTTTTTCTATTGCTAACTTTTGTCAAGTTTCTTGTCACATTTTTAAAACTCTAAACTCAATTAGCAATTATTGATCTATTTTATAATTTTTACAAATGCTTAAAAGCAGCATGTTAAAAATGAAGACCTAATGTTCCAAACTTAAAATATAGTATAAAGTGTATAGTCCTGCAAAAACAGCAGCTCAAAAATATTGAAAAATATCTCTATGTAAAATAGTGTAACAACTGATAAGTATTTTAATTAACAAATAACCAAAATATTTAGAAATAGTTCATTCCTGTCTCAGTTGATGAAATAGTCAGGTGTTGAACAACACAGAAGAAATTAAAAAAAAAAAAATTCAATAGTTTTGGATGCAGAACAACACCAAATTTGAGTGTGTGTGTGTGTGTGTGTGTGTGTGTGTGTGTGTGTGTGTGTGTGTGTGTGTGTGTGTGTGTGTGTGTGTGTGTGTGTGTGTGTGTGAGTGAGAAAATAGTTGGATCAGGAAAGGGAGAAGAAGACAAAGAGGTACTAACAACGATGACTGGACAAACTGAACTGAAACAAACTGGACATAAAGTAAATCACTAAATTAACAAGACACACCTGAAGACAATGATACAGTTAACAGAGGAACAGAAAGTAGGGCACACAGAGCACGTGGGACAATCCAACTACAACAACAACAACATGACATTGCTACTACTATGCCTTCTTCTTAATGAACTTTGAGCCAAGTCTTTTGGGCATTAGGAGGAGAGGCAGGAAGGGCAGAGGTAAAAAGGGTGTCATAAACAACAGGGAAAGAGGGGTTTTTTTGGTCTCTTTTTGAAATCCTTCGTTCCTTTGGAGATCCCTTTTCAGATTAGTTTTATTGCATGGGGGAGTTTTTGGTTTCAAGAAATGAACGCAATCAGTCTTCGTCATACTACGGTGACACAATCAACCTTCAAAGGCAGCCTTCAGAGGACGCATCGTGAATTGGGATGGTCTTCACACAATCAGCCTACAAATGTGGCCTTTGTAGGACAAAAGTCTTCGTAGTCTACAAATTGGGACACAGCTTGCATGTTTTTCATGTCTCTAATTAAACACACCTGAATCAGATCATCAGCTTATTAGTAGAGACTAACAAGACCTGAAATAGGTGTGTTGAACAAAGGAGAAATACAACCCGCGACCCCCCGACCCTCTTGATGGAAGTGAGCGCGGTCAGGAGCACTGACTTAGCAGACAGGAACTTAAGCTCAACTGATTCCAGTGGCTCAAAGGGACCTCTCTGAAGCCCAGCCAGGACAGCAGAGCGATTCCATAAGGACACTAGGGGTGACCTAGAAGGATTTAATCTTCTGGCACCCTCAGGAACCTCATGACGAGATTGTGCTTTCCGCCTACTGCATCATAATGAACTGCAATGGCAGCCACATATACTTTCAAGGTGTAGGATGACAGCCTACACTCCAACCTTTCTTGCAGGAATAGAGAGCACTACTCCAATCATGCACCAGTTCGGGAGTCTTTCTTTGAGAGAAGCAACCTGTGTTGTTAAAAGCACTATATAAATAAAAATGATTGATAGATTTGAGAAGAACATCAGTTCGAGAACAGATTCCACTTCAAAGCATAGGCTTGCCTAAAGGGAGCTCTAGCCTGGGTAATAATTTTCATTTTGTGGTAAATCACTCAAGTCTGCCACGTCCTGTCCAGCAGCCACACATGGAAGTTCCAGAGATCTGGATGCGGGTACCACATGGTGTCAACTCCCTGAGAAAGGAGGTATGAGCCAGGGAGGGCTGTCACACAGAGTCTATGCAAGCAGGCATCCGTGCCAAGAGAAGCCTCTGTCAGTGAAAAAACAGACGGAAGTGGGAGAATTTGCAAGAAGCAAACAGATCTACCTGAGCCTCTCCGAATTTACTCAAAATCAGCTGGATCATCTCAGGGTTGAGTTGCCATTCTCTGAGACAGTGAGCTGTCTTGAAAGCATATTGGCTGCACAATTGAGCTTCCCCAGAATATGTACAGTGCACAGTGATCTGAACAGCAACTGAAAAAACCACATGCCCCAGGAGCCTCTGAAAGTATTTCAGTGGGATCACTGTCTTGCCTCTGAAGGAATAAAGGCAGAACAGCACTGACTGTGCTCTTCTTAGAAGCATGCTATCATACCCAACTCCAGACCGAGAAAAGAGATTCGCTGCATGGGGGAGAGTTTGTTCTTTTCCCAGTTGACTTATAGCCCCAATTGGCTGAGGTGCTGGAGCACCAGTAATGGTGGAATGATTCCGTTAGGTGGCGCCATTTTTTTTTTTTGCGCGCAGAGGTGCACCGCAACCACTCTCTCCACATGGGGAATGTCCACATAGCCCTAGCAGCCCTGCCATCGAGTGTTGTGAGAATGGAGGAGGGAGATGACTGGCTTCTGGCTGTGAAATGAGCCATCCATGACTATGTCAGCTCCTCATGCACTTCCGGAAAAAAAATAAACCAGAGTGGCCTGTGATTTGTGAGCTGCTCGATTGCTCCTGCTTGATTGCTCCTGTCTGCTGAGAGGTTGGTTTGTTTGTAGATTCGCTCTTCAATTTATCACCTCTTCTCTAGCGATCAAATATAATTTAACTGTCTACATACCGTTGATACTATCAAATTAATCTAACTAATTAGACTGCTGTTAGTTCATTCGCTTTAATCTAAAACTCGGCGGTGAGTTAGTACTCGTTAGCCAATTCACTTTCACTCCCAACCGCGTTTTCGTGCCTATTGTTGGCTTCTTTCCGCTCCTGTTCATTTGTTCCTCGTGCTCGTTCGCTCCGTTTTCACAAGCTCATCAAAACAAGAGTGGTAAGTGAATCCTTACGGTGAGTAAATGGCTTCTCCCTGCATCGTCACTTTCACCGTCTGTCACATGTATAGCTTATCCTTCTCTGTTAGCGATCAGGGATTCACGTGTGATAAATGCAGGGAAATAGCTAGGCTGACAGAGAAGGTTTTAGAATTAGAGACACGCATCCAAACTTTAATTGAGGACAGTAAGAATGCGAGGGCTGTAGATACTGCTTTGGATGCGACTAGTACAGTGAATCATGTACATTATTCGGTTCCACCTTCAGAGCCCCTGCAGCAGGGCAATTGGGTAACCGTGAGGCGGGGGTCAAAACACCACTCATCCGTTCCGATCAGAACATCAAACAGGTTCTCCCCACTCAGTGACGCACCCACTGAGAAACCTGATCAAAGTGCCCTAGTAATTGGCGATTCTATTGTATGGAACGTGAAAATAGAGACACCAGCCACCATAGTCCAATGCTTACCGGGAGCCAGAGCGTCTGACATCTTGTCAAATTTAAAAGCGCTGGCTAGTGCTAAACGTAAATTTCGTAAGATTGTTATTCACATCGGTGCTAATGATGTTCGACTTCATCAGTCGGAGATCACTAAAAATAATATTAAAGAGGTCAGTGAATTTGCGAGCACAATGTCAGACAATGTAATATGCTCTGGTCCCCTCCCTGCTTACCGGGGTGATGAGATTTACAGCAGATTGCTGGGTCTCAATGGCTGGATGTCTAAGTGATGCCCGCAACATAGGCTTTATAGACAATTGGATGAGTTTCTGGGGCAGACCTGACCTGTTAAAAAGAGATGGGCTTCATCCCTCCTGGGGTGGTGCTGCTCTTCTATCTAGAAATATGGCATATAGTCTTATAGGTCCAACATGACCAACTAATGCCCAGGTCAGGAAGCAGACAGACCGGCTAAACCGACCGTCTGCTAGCTGCCTCACGTCACAGAATGTAATGATCTCATCCCTACACTGCTATTCCACTCCCAACCTGCTGGGGATGCCCTCCTTAAACCCTTTGGTTATGCTTCCCCAAAGACTCTAGATGGCACCATTGTACCTAATCCTGTTTAATACGCTCTTCATTAGCCCTGATTCCCTGCACCTGTGTTTAACCCTTTATAAGTGTGCTTGCTCTCTGCATCTATGTTCAGTCTTGAGCCTACGTACTGTGGTTGCCGGCTCGCAAGTCAAGTTTGTACCTTGTTGTACCTTTTTTGACCCCTGTGTCTATTTTCTGTTCCTTGTTTTACGGAAGCTCGGCTATCCAAATTTGTTTGTACTTTGTGACTTTAGTTTCATTAGTAAAGAGATTTTTTTTTGTTTGAAGACTCAAGTCTCCTGGCTCTTTTGCTCTTCTGCTCTTGGGTTTCAATGCCTGGAAGTTAGCTCCGTAGCTAATACCACCTGCTCAGCACACCAGAGACCAGGGTTCTAGTCCCGCCTAGGGCGACCCCTGACACAGAAGGCAGTTAATTCTCAGCACATAGAGACTCTTTCACCTAGATATCACACTATAGAGACTGTGTCTGTTCCCCGAATTAGAATATGCAGAGAAAGTCCAAACCTAATCAAAAGCAATAATTTAATTAATGTCCAACAAATTAAAACTACCTATAATTCAAATAAGCAAATGATAAAACTTGGCTCGCTGAATATTAGATCACTTTCCACAAAAGCACTTTATATATATATAATTTGATCAAAGATCAGAACCTAGATTTGCTTTGTTTGACAGAAACCTGGCTAAAACCAGATGAATATATTACTCTAAATGAATCTATCCCCCAAAATTATTGCTATAAAAATGAGCCACGTTTAAAAGGTAAAGGGGGTGGTGTTGCTACAATTTATAACAACATTCTTAGTACTTCTCAGAGGGCAGGCTTTAAGTATAACTCATTTGAAGTTTTGGTGCTGCATATAACATTATCTGCAGAATTGTGTGCTTGTGATAAATCTTCTGTCATGTTTGTACTGGCTACTGTATACAGGCCACCAGGGCACAGCACAGATTTCATTAAAGAATTTGCTGATTTTCTAACTGAATTAGTACTGGCCGCAGATAAAGTCTTAATTGTTGGCGATTTTAATATCCATGTTGATAATGAAAAAGACGCATTAGGATCAGCTTTCTTAGACATTCTGAACTCTGTTGGGGTTAGACAACACGTCTCTGGACCTACTCATTGTCAAAATCGTACTCTAGATCTAATACTGTCATATGGAATGGATGTTAAAATGGTTGAAGTTCTGCAGCAAAGTGAAGATGTGACGGGACTAAGTGATTGACATCAGTCTTCACCTTGGACAGTCCATTTAAGGCTGGATTGGTTGTCACTCGGGGTGCGTCACGTCCGATTTTCCTGCCCGTGTTCATTGTCTGTGTGGACTAGCTGCAGGTAAGCATGCGCTATTTTAACTGGTAGATACCTTTTTAGGACCCGTTGAGTACATGTGGTTATTAAAGTGTTCCTGTGTACCATTATAGTGTCTCATTTGCATTGTTGCGGCGTTAGTGGAGCTGATGACTGTTCGCCTTTCAGGTAATGTACATTCTTCCGAGCTGGTGTTTTTAACCTGTTAACATGCTTACGTAGGTAATGTTGTTACGCACAAAATAGGCATGATTTCCTGTACCCCACTGTGCGGAAGGCATGAGTGACAAACCGGTGCCCATAGCTATTTATTGCGGCGTAAAATTCTCACGGTAAGTGCTACCAATATTTAAAATTGAATTTGGGGAATCACGTGACGCGAATTAACATTTTTGTCCTTTTGCGTAGGATCCTCCCTTTCTTTTGTTCGCCTTTCAGAAACCGCGTGTTTTGGACTTATCTTATGCTGTTACATTATCCTGGTTACAACGCGGAAGCTGCCATCAGTAACTCCTAAAAGGGGACTGTTCGTGTCTGGTTTGGATGTGGTTTGAATGCCCGCTCCGAATTTATGTATTTATTTCTGGGAGTAACTTTCAAGATTACCCCCTTTGTTCCCATTCGTTACACCTGTCTTTTTGTTTTGTTCCATTTCATTCTGTGAATTTAGTTGATATTTACTTTTTCTTGATCGAGTTGTTTGGTTTAAATTACCTTTTTTGGATGTAACCTGATTTTGTATTTGATTTAAGTCTTTTTGTTTTCTTTTTTTGTACCCCTGTTGGTGCGGCGTGGCTTTAATGTATTGTTTGTTATACTTTGTGGTTGTTGTAATTTTGTATTTTACTTTGTTTGCTTTATTGCAGGAGCTGGGGTCCCACGGGTGGTTGGATTTCCCTCCTGGTGGTGGTTCTTCTTGGTATGCTGTGTAACACTGAGTGTTTAGTAGTGTGATCTGAGTGCACAGGTGTGTGTGTGGAAGTGTGCCATCGTAAAAACCGAACTCCTCTTGCCGCTGGAAGCCTCAGCCCTGCTGGATGTATGTGATTTATTCTAGGGCCCCAACCTTAGATTAATTCTGTATTCATATTCTTTTGTTTTGAAGCGGTGCTTTTTTTTCTTTTTGCACAAGCATTTTAAAATTTGTGTATTAATAAATTTATACTTTTATATGCTACCCAAGTGTCTGGATAGCTTTCTAAATAATCTTCCTGACTTATCTCAATTCCTTAGCTCATCCAATACGACGCAAAAACTTGATGATATAACAGAAACTATGCATTCTCTTTTTTCTAGCACTTGTTTTATGGTGCGCAAATCTCCTGCACCTTCTACCTTATTTTGTTCATCCTCAGGTAAGGTAAAGTAAGTCGAGTTTGTCCTATCTCTAATAAGCATTTAATCATACTCACAAGACAGGTCACAGAAGACTTCTCCGTGGTCTGTTCTGCTCAGGTCTTGAAATCAGAGTCTTTTGGCAGGCGAGCGTATTGGTTATAATAAAATATAGTTTTATTATATATAGGTTAAATACATTGCAAATAAAATACTAATGTAAAATAGAAATAAAAACAAAGTTGTATAATTTGCAAGCTTGGTCGTTCGGAGGCGTTGTGGCGAGGCTGTCTGGCATCGGAGAAGCGTGTCGCCGAGGTGCAGCTTTATCTTCTGGTTCACTTCTAAGTGCAACCCCCCTATATAGACTACAGGTGCAAGTCAACACTTTTTGGGAAAGTCCCGGGAAAGTCCCGCTGGAGACCTCCCTTTCAAGAAGCTCACTATAAAAACACAGCCATTTTATCAGTCTGCTCTTCTGCGTCGGGAACTCAGCACTCAACGGTAACATTACTATTCTTCAAAGTTCTTACTAATACATATTTTATCTATGACTATACTTTAACTAAATGCTACATATATCATACCTAATATCTTTTCTCAATAAACTACTTTTACACATGATGCTGTGGTGGTCTTTCTTTCTATTATTCAATGAACTTAATACAATACCATGTGTACTGTGTATCTTATAAATACTTATCAAATAAAAGAATACAATATCCTGTGTGGTCTCTTCCTCTTGATAAATCAGTAACACATCCCAATGTGTTTACAATACAAGATATCACTCAAATAAACAAGGCAAACTTACAAAATTGGGAAAACTTCCCGTTTTCCTCAACACACTTTAGATACAGTTGCTCCTTTGCACACAAGAAAACAATCTGACTCCATGGTATAATGACAACACACGCACCCTAAAGAGAGCAGCCCGGAAAATGGAGCGCAGGTGGAGAAAAACTAAATTAGAAGTATTTCGTATTGCCTGGTGGGAGAGTATCCTGTCATACAGAAAAACATTAAAAATTGCAAGATCTGATTATTTTTCATCCCTTTTAGAAGAAAACAAACACAACCCCCGGTATTTATTCAGTACAGTAACTAAATTAACAAAAAATAAAACGTCAACAGGTGCTAATATTCCCAAGAGTATAGCTAGCTATTAAAAGATAGTCATAGATCCTATTTTGACCATTATTAATTCCTCATTGTCATTAGGATATGTTCCCAAAACCTTCAAACTGGCTGTAGTTAAACCTCTCATTAAGAAACCACATCTTGACCCCAAAGACTTAGTAAATTACAAACCAATCTCTAATCTCCCTTTTCTTTCAAAGATACTAGAAAAGGTAGTATTCTCACAACTATATTCATTCTTTAAAAAAAATGGTATCTGCAAGGATTTCCCATCAGGATTTAAAATGTACCATAGTACTGAGACTGCTCTCATTAGAGTTACTAATGACCAGCTTCTATCATCGGAGCGTGGTTTTATCTCGTTATTAGTGCTATTAGATCTTAGCGCAGCATTCGATACTATCCATCACAACATTCTCTTGGATAGATATAAATATGTTGGCATTAGTGGAAGCACCTTAGCATGGTTCAAATTATATCTATCTGCCCGCTATCAGTTTATAGCAGTAAATGAGGAGGTATCACACTGCTCACAAGTGAAATATGGAGTTCCTTAAGGCTCAGTGCTAGGACAGCAATCTTTCCTTCAAAAACCATCTTTCCAGCATTTGTAAAACTGTGTTTTTCCATCTTAAAAAAATCCAAATTACGAGCTATGCTTTCAACCTCCAATGCAGAAATATTAATTCATGTGTTTATGACCTCGAGCTTAGATTATTGTAATGCTTTATTGGGTGGCTGTTCTGCACGCTTGATAAACAAACTTCAGCTAGTCCAAAACACAGCATCTAGAGTCCTTACTAGAACTAGGAATATGATCGTATTATTCTGTCAACACTGCACTGGCTCCTTATCAAACATCGGATAGATTTTAAAATCTTATTAATTACCTATAATGCCCTGAATGGTTTATCTCCTCAATACTTGAGCGAGCTCTTATCACATTATAGTCCTGCCAGTCCGCTGCGTTCTCAAAACTCTGGCCATTTGATAATACCTAGAATATCAAAATCAACTGCGGGCACCAGATCCTTTTCCTATCTAGCACATAAAATCTTCAACAATCTCCCTAACTCTGTTCGGGAAGCAGACACACTCTGTCAGTTTAAATCTAGATTAAAGACACATCTTTTTAACCTAGCCTACACATAACACACCAACACACTTTTATTATTCAAATCCGTTAAAGGATTTTTAGGCTGCATTAATTAAATCTGCTGGAACCGGGAACACTACTCCTAAAATACGATGTATTTGTGACTATTTAAAAATAATGGCATCTACGCTAATATTCGTCTGGTTTCTTTCTTATTCTGTTTCACAGTTTGTATCCAGACTAGAACCCAGAGATTATGTTCATCAGAAACCAGAACATCTAGATGTGCACCGTGGACAGATCACCAGATCCTGATGCACACACACGCACATGCACACACACGGTTTTGGTTCCTTGCCGCTGTCAGCTCTGGCTTGCTTTGTTGGGGACACTTAACTTCTAGTGATTATCGTCAAATTGATTACAGAGACCTTCTCTGCATTTAATTGTTCAATCTCGTCTTTATACATCCCTGTGATTCTATTCATCTACTTGATACTGTTCAGTGCTTTGATACAACCTGTGTTGTTAAAAGCGCTATATAAATAAAAAATATTGATTGATTGATAATTAAGATATTCTTATTAGTGCTTTTTTTGGTTTTGTCAATAAGCAATTACATTTTTTAGACCCTTTAACCATCATTTGAATGCTAACCATGAACACTGCATGTTGCAATCTGTGAAGAATGCAGGTGAGAACCAATGAGCCTTTGAGAATTGTGCAGTAAAACCTGTCGTTTGCAGCAGCAACATTTGAATTTGTAGTGAGTGTGTCAGTCAGGCACGTGTTTTACTGTTTACATTCACTAGTCTCGCTGCTCTGGATAGAGATGATGATTTAGTTGTGTTCCTCTCAGTCCTATCTATCTGGAAGATTTGGATTATAAACAGTAAAAAAGTTTCATTTTGTAATCATGTTGCGTTTTTGGTGTATTTCATTGTTCTATTGTCAGTCACAGCAAGTCAGAGAAAATGCTTTTTGTTGCCTATGACGATTTCAATGTTCATATGTAATACATTTTTACAGGCACTTAAATGTACAAAGCTGACGTAAGTAAATTTACGTTTTATAGAACAACGTTTTGCGTAAAATGCAAATTATCATGATTATCACGTTGAACAACACCACTTCTTTAACCAAGTTTCCAAAAAACAAGGAGATTTGTATGTGTCCAACATTTCCTCAAGACTGACAGACAAAACGTGTCAAGGCTTCTCTATGCAGTGATTTGATTGGATGTTTGGGCTGTCACTCATTTATTCATCATTAGGTCAAATGTTGAAAGTTTAATTGTTTTATTTGTCTTATGACAGGTGTTACTTGCTTTCTTTTAGTTGACACAGACAACTTTCTGTCTGCCAAACCGGAACTGTGCCTCTGGTCATGTGACTGTTTACACCACCCATGTTGATATAGTAGTATCTTGCCATCACTACTGTAAAAGCCACTTTCATACATAACGTCTGTTAAACTGCAGTAAAATTGACTGATTCCCTTTTTCCAGAAAACAGCTTTCTCTTATTTTTTAACCATATTGAAATCCTACAGATCATGTAATGTTTTTTGGTTTCACTTTCTATATCAAGGCTTTGTTAGTATCAGCTTAAACAGCCCTAATGTCTTTGTATTAATTTAGTTATTAGTATAGTTATTATATCTTTAATAGTGAATAAAGATCAGACCATGTTTTAAATTAAATGCAGAAATCTAAATGATATATAAATGTGACAATTTTAAAAACAGTACTTTATGTTGTTGGAAACTTTTTTTAGCTTCTTTTTAAGAAGAGACCAGGAGATTCTTGCAAGAAAGCAAGAAGTCTTCAAGAAATCTTTAGAAAAAATCGTCAAGCAATCTCCAAGAAAATTTTCAAGCAATCTCCAAAAAAAAAAATCTCACTAAAACCTAGCACAGTGACGTTTATGTTTCAAGGGGGAGGAGTACATAGAGGTGGAAACCATTAAAACAAAATTATGCCAATACAGAACAGGACCTTAGCCCAGAACAGGACATTTCCAGATCCGTGATCTATTTAGCATCCAAGTGTCATTTAAATGCATAGCTGCTATAAACAAAAGGCACAGTTGTACCTGTTGATTAGCATTCACACTTGACTTGGGAAAACCTGCCAGATGTTAAGTAACTGAAAGACAAAAGATTACCGTCTCAGGGCTTGTACTTTCTGTGCTTATACTGTAAATTACAATATACTTTCAGATTGGAAGCTGTGTTTAACCTTTTATAAATTTGTAATACAACAATGTCAAAGTGTGTATTCTTTCTGCCAAACTGACACAAAGAGAACTTTAATACTATTAAATTAAAGATGTGAGTGTAGCTTTCTCATCATTTCTGAGGCCTATCTGAGCCTGAGTGGCTCTGGGACAGGCTGCAGCATCCATGTTTTTGTCATAACAACCCATAGTTGAGTTTGCATATTATTTTGTGTGGTCTTTGTAGCCTGTGAAAGCAACAATAAATATTTGACCTCAGATCTTGAAAATAAATTAAATCTTGTACGTTAAAACTGTGAACTGCGAACCAACAAGTGTCAGGTAATTAGCCAGACTCTGCCCCCAACCAATCACGAAGATCACCTATGGGTTGTGAGCACCTGCACCTGTCCCTCATCAATCAGCCAGCATAAAAGCACACACCTCACCCACAGCTTTTGTATAATCTTGTATCTATGAAGTGGACTACTACCATTGTGTTGCTTATGCTATTGATACCTATCTTCTGTGTTCCTCAAAGTATCTGCAGTGTATTCTGGTGCCGCTGTGTGTGCTACTCATGTGAGTAGAATGATGAAACTATCATATGAACTCTACCCACCTGGAACATCTCCAGATAAATTCACATCTGCTTATTGAGTGTTGTTAATAAACTTATATTTTTTATCTTACTAGAAGTCCCTTCTGTTACCATTAAAGTGGACACAGAAAATATACCGTTCATCACACTCTTCTGCTTTGTTTTGTCTTTGACCAGTTTGTTTTATATCTGAAAAGTTACATTGTGATCATCTTTTGACCATTTTAACAAAAGCAACAATGAGATCAGTGACTAAAAAGTAATTGCCTAGCAATGTACAATGTTAAAAGCAGTGTTGGGGAAGATATTCTGAAACTGAACTAGTTAAGCTACATTCAAACTACACTTCTGAAAAGGTACCTAGTTACACTACAAATTACTATGAAAAAAGTGTTCATTGAAACTGCAATATTTATTTTTTTTGTGAAGCTAAATCATTCAGGGCTTAATTTAGCAAGATGGTAATTAGTGATGATTCTGAAAGAAAACATGCTTGGAATCGTCTCATTTGTAGTCCTAGTTCTCTGAAGGAGGCAACAGAGAAATTCATCACTGATGTTAGGGGTCTTACTTGGGGGCCCCAATTTTTCAGTGACAATTGGCAAGTAGAATTTGCATGCCAAGTCACTCCCTATACATACAGGTATATAAGATGGTGGCGTGCATCCATTCAGATTTACCAACACTTAAATTGGAGTCAGATGAAACATGGAACTAGATCAATATTGAAACAAAATTCTGATAAATGCAGATGTGCAAGTAAAAGACTGAACATTCGAATGGGGCCTTTGGATTCCCTTCTTTGGGCCAGGGGTGGGCCCTAAACTCTAACCCTAAACCTAGCGACTGAACTTGTAAGCATAGTTGCTTTTAGGAAATGCACTGATCAGATCAGACCTCAGGTAGGGTATCTTTTTGTTTTAGCATAATTCTTGTCTGAACATCAAAACATCAGCAAATAGACATTTTAATATAACATTTTACTTGATTAAAGATTTTGTCTTCTGCGTAAAAGTAACTTTCCTGGGTATATCATTTTGTAATAAAAATAAACAGCAAAAAATTATTTACCTTGGCCTACTTTTTGGGTGCTATTATATTACAATATCACTATGCTATCCAATATATATCCAATTAGTTAGATATAGATCAAGAGTTCTTGTTTTACAGATGCTCTCTGCTGTTTAATATTTATTATAAAAACATATAACTTGTAATAAAATTAAAACTGACTACTATTTATGTTCTGTAAATGCATTGTCTGCTGGTTTATTTGGCTACTTTTCAGTACACCACATTAGGTGTGCAATTTAATATGTTAAGACTTTCGGTGTTAAGTGCAAATTAACAACTGACCACACTTTTAAGTTTACAACTGTTACAATAAAAAAAATCTGACAAACAATAGTATGATGTACGCAACACAACAAAACATGATTATGGGTGTGTTAAATTTGACAATTGGCTTCCTGTCTAATATTGTTCTACTATATTAAAGAAAGGAACAAATGCCAAAATACATATTAAAAAAGTTAGCAATTGTTGCTACTATGAGGACTTGACATCTTTTGACAGCTTTTATCAATCTACTATAGTGGTTCCCAACCTTTTCTTGTTTGAGGCACCCTTGGAAAGCCTTTCAAAAGTTCCCGGCACCCTTATAAGGAAATAGATATTTAAAATCTCCGTAGCTTTTTATTATTATTTATTTATTTATTTCATTTCGAGAGTTTGCATGCAACAACAACTTATACCTAGTCCTAGATGATATGAGAATACTGTTTACACTGATTCTGCCTTAATAAAAAAATTTTGTTGAAATTTTGGCGGCACCCTCAAAAGATCTCACGGCACCCCTTAGAGCCGCGGCACACCGGTTGGGAACCACTGATCTACTATAATGCTACACTACTAAACATGTTTTCCCAACTATGATGACTTCCGCCTCTTCATGAGGTCAAATGTCAATCCAAGGAGGTATCAAAACCAAAACAGCATAAATACAAGACAGAACAAGTGAATAAGAAAGTGCCTGGATACACTTGATAAACTATAAAATTGACACAATCAATAACCCAGCAAAACCAATCGTACAAGGAAGTATGAAAACATAACTAACTGGAGCAAATCAAAATCAAAATAAGAGTCTCTGAAGTGGAATAAAAAAGAAACATATATTTATATAATGTAAATACAGTGTGCTGCAGTCCTTTATATTTTTATGTGTATATTAAGTGTGTAGCTCTTATCAGATGTCTCTCTTCCAAGGAAGCAAACATAATGCAGAACAGGTTATTCTGGTTTCAAAGATTTGAAAATTTAAAGTCTCCACACCTGGGCTGTCAAACTCAGTTTCAGGAGGATTGCAGCCCTACAGAGTTTATCTTCAGCTCTAATTAAACACACCTGATCCTAATAATCAAGTGTTTCAGGCTTATTTGAAGACTAAAGGTAGGTGTGTTGGAGCAGCATTATCCAGGAGCTGAGTGAGACAGTCCTATACACAGTGCATTCAGAAAGCCTTCGCTTTTCCTTTTCCCACACATTGTTTTATGTTGCAGCCTTATGCTAAAATTTGAGTAAAAAATAAAAAAAGACAGCAAAACAATGCTAAAGGAATTTGCATCAAAAACAGTGAAAAGTATGTTTTTAACTAGATTTAAGGTGTGATGATGGAGTGCTTGTCATCAATACGTCCAACCAAACTGAAATCCTGAATAAAATTCTGATTACTTCCAGAGGTTGCAGCAAGATGTTATCAAGTGAATGTTATTAATTGAATTAGCTTTATTTAAGCCAATTGCTACACCACTGACTTACCCTCCTAATCTGTCAGAATCTTCCAGTGTCCTGTGGGAGCCTCTCAAGCCCCCTCAATTTGGCGTCCTCCAGGGCTCAACCACAAGAAGCCAGCTATTGTTGCTAAGCACTACCCACTCAGTAAGACTGGAACACTGGGGAACGTCCCACATTCTAGTGAACAGAGACGTACAGAAGTCCAGCCTTCCCACAGGAGGCCTTGGAATGTATACTTATATGGACAGTATTTCATTGCCTATGGAAAAGGTGATTGGTGATTGAAAGGTGGCAGAAGGTCTACAGAGGAAACACGGGCTCTGATGCTATACCAGGGAAATACACACATAAAGTCCTTTCGGGTACTTCACATGGCTCCCAGACCAGTTCACAACCCTTCATCTTCAACAGGGACCCAGAGATGGAAAAAAACACTCCTTTGTCAAGATTTTGGGATTCACCGCCCGGTCCTCCTCTGGGGGAGGGAGTGTTGTGATCACCATCTCCGAAAGAGCAGTTCCCTCCATCCCTGGGTCGCCCGTCTCAGGGCCACTTGCATCTGTGCTTGTCACCAGGTTTGGTGGGGGCCTGGACAGGTGGGACGCCTGCCCTGCATCCGGTTCCACAGCACTGCCTAGATGGAGGCTGCTGCATTATAAATGTATAGTATAAACGAGACTTGAGGCGAGTCATTCAAAAGAATGCATATTTGGCTACATAAAGATGCATAAAATATGTCAAATTAGATAAATGATTGTATACTCAATGCCACTGCCAGAAAAAAACAACAGCAGCTGTGGTCAAACATGATAAAAAGAGTGGACTGGGCAGTGGACTTGTTATGGATGTGTGTAAAGTTTTTAAGTTTGTCCCAACTATGCACATAAGATGTGGTTCATCTCAATTCTGTCATTCTGTAACAAACTGGCAGTCAATAGAAAGATTGTAATATTAGGTATATGATCAGATCAGTCTGTATTCCTTCACTCCATGATGAACTGTAAATGCAAATCCTGAATCTAGACTATATTGTTTGCAGTTGTGGTTACTAAGTAAATGCTGGCTGGTGAAACAATCATAGCACCTTCATCTGGAATAGTAAATCTCTAACATCTTCCAAGCAACAGCTAAAAACTCCTCTCTTTTTATATACATTAAAATAAATCCTAAATAATAATAATAATAATAATAATAATAACAATAATTAATAAAAAATAAAACTTCTTCCTCTTTGCTTAATCCCTTCCTGTCTGGCTTTTTTTTTTTAATATGCAATATGAAAACTTCCTGTGTTTATTTGCCTCATTATAATGAATCAATTGTAAGTCACTTTGGATAAAAGCATCTGTTGAATAAATGCAAATATAAATGTAAATGAATCATGAAGGAAGAGCAGTGTTCAGAAATGAGGGGTCATAAAACATTCCAGTATAGTTTATATGTAGATGCATGTAAATATATTGCAGCTGTGCAGCTCAGGAATGGTACTAGCGCACTGATAAACAAACACACATGAATGAGGACATAAATGTGTTACTCGCAGGCTTTTTGACATCCACATTCTCACAAACACATTTTCAGCTAAGCCATGCTGTGTGAAAAGGAGTTTACATTCCACCCAGCGTTAATGTTAAGGAGGCTCTGAGCGAGCTGTACAAAGCTATCAGCGAGCTGCAGAATGCTCACCCCGATGGACTGTTTATCATCGCCGGAGATTTCAATCAAGCAAATCTCAAAACAGTGCTCCCTAAATTCTATCAGCATGTGGACTTTGCTACGAGAGGAGCGAACACGCTGGATCTTGTTTACACAAACATTCCCGGCGTGTATCGAGGGGAGCCCCGCTCCCACCTCGGCTACTCAGACCACATCTCTGTTATGTTGATTCCAGCATACAGACCACTCATCAGACGATCTAAACCGGTTCTGAAACAGATTACAATCTGGCCAGCAGGATCCATCTCTGCTCTTCTGGACTGTTTTGAGTGTACTGACTGGGAGATATTTAGGGAGGCTGCAACCAACGGCGATTCCATTGACTTGGAGGAGTACACATCATCAGTGACTGGCTACATCGAGAAGTGCATTGATGATGTGACCGTCTCCAAGACCATCACCACACGTTCTAACCAGAAGCCGTGGATGAACGCTAACGTGCGTGCTCTCCTGAATGAGCGAGACTTCACCTTCAGAGCAAAGGACCGGGCGGCCCTGAAAACAGCGAGGGCCAAACTGTCCCGAGCTATCAGAGAAGCAAAGCGCACTTATGCTAAAAGAATCCACAGCCACTTCCAGAACAGCAGTGACTCACGGCGCATATGGCAGGGCATTCAAGCGATCACCAACTGCAAGACAACTCCACCTGTCTGTGATGGTGATGCCTCCCTACCAGATGCGCTGAATGACTTTCTACGCACATTTTGAGGCACAGAATAAGACAACGGTGAGGAAGTCCACCCCTCACACTAACGACCCGAGTTAACCCACGGAAGTCTGCTGGACCAGACAACATTCCAGGCAGAGTACTGGAATGTCTTCACTGATATCTTCAATATCTCTCTGAGCAGCTCTGTCATTCTGATGTGCCTCAAAACATCAACAATTGTCCCGGTGCCTAAGAAGTCTGTGGTTTCCTGCCTCAATGACTATCGTCCCGTTGCACTCACACCAGTTGTGATGAAATGAAATGCTTCGAGAGGCTTGTCATGAGGCACATCAAGTCACAGCTACCACCCTCACTTGACCCACTACAGTTTGCGTCCAATCCGCTCTACGGACGATGCTATCACCACAAATCTCTCCCTCTCACATCTAGACTCAAAAGGGATCTACGTCCGAATGCTGTTCATTGACTTCAATTCAGCATTCATCACCATCATCCCTCAACAGCTTATAGAGAAGCTGAGCCTGCTGGGTCTGAACACCTCTCTCTGTAACTGGATCCTGGACTTTCTGACAGGCAGACCTCAGTCAGTCCGGATCAGGAACAGCATCTCCAGCACCACCACACTGAACACTGGAGCTCCTCAGGGCTGTGTGCTCAGTCCACTGCTGTTCACTCTGCTGACTCACGACTGTGCAGCGATGCACAGCTCCAATCACATAATCAAGTTCGCTGATGACACGACTGTGGTGGGTCTCATCAGCATGGCTTGGTTTAAATCATATCTATCTGAACGATATCAGTTTGTAGCACTAAATGAGGAGGTATCATATCGCTCACAAGTAAAATATGGAGTTCCTCAAGGCTCAGTGCTAGGACCGTTACTTTTCAACCTGTACATGTTACCTCTGGGAGATATTATCAGGAGTCATGGTGTTAGCTTTCACTGCTATGCTGATGATACTCAGCTCTATATTTCAGCGCAGCCTAGTGATACACACCAAATTGAGAATCTAACAGAATGCATAATTGATATAAAAAAACTGGATGATGAGTAACTTCTTAATGCTAAATTCTGAAAAAAGGAGGTGCTAATAATTGGACCTAAAAACCCTACTTATAGTAATCTAGAACACAGTCTAACACTTGATGGCTGCTCTGTTAATTCTTCATCATCAGTTAGGAACCTAAGTGTGCTGTTTGACCGCAATCTTTCCTTTGACAACCATGTTTCCAACATCTGTAAAACTGTGTTTTTCCATTTAAAAATATATCTAAATTACAACCTATGCTTTCAACCTCTAATGCAGAAATATTAATTTGTGCGTTTATGACCTCGAGGTTAGATTATTTTAATGCTTTATTGGGTGGTTGTTCTGCACGCTTAATAAACAAACTTCAGCTAGTCCAAAACACAGCAGCTAGAGTCCTTACTAGAACTAGGAAGTATGATCATATTAGCCCGGTTCTGTCAACACTGCACTGGCTCCCTATCAAACATTGGATAGATTTTAAAATCTTATTAATTACCTATAAAGCCCTGAATGGTTTAGCTCCTCAATACTTGAGCGAGCTCTTATCACATTATAGTCCTGCACGTCCGCTGTATTCTCAAAACTCTGGCCATTTGATAATACCTAGAACATCAAAATCAACTGCGGGCACCAGATCCTTTTCCTATCTAGCAGCTAAACTCTGGAACAATCTCCCTAACTCTGTTCTGGAAGCAGACACACTCTGCCAGTTTAAATCTAGATTAAAGACACATCTTTTGAACCTAGCCTACACATAACACACCAACACACTTTTATTATTCAAATCCGTTAAAAGATTTTTAGACTGCATTAATTTGATCAGCTGGAACCGGGAACACTACTCCTAAAACACAATGTACTTGTGACATCGTAAAAAGAATGGCATCTACGCTAATATTAGTCCTGTTTCTTTCTTAATCTGTTTCACAGTTTGTATCCAGACTAGATGGTGGATCAGCACCCAGAGATTATGTTCATCAGAGACCAGAACACCTAGATGTGCACCGTGGACAGATCACCAGATCCTGATGCACACTCACACACACACTAAGTCATTTACACTATCTGACACAGCTGCGTTTAAAATTTAACTGGAAGTTAAGTGCTGGGCGTTTGGTCAGAGGAGAACTGGCCCCAACTGAGTCTGGTTTCTCCCAAGGTTTTTTTTTCTTTATTCTGTATGGGTTTTGGTTCCTCTGGCTTGCTTTGTTGGTGACACTTAACTTCTTGCAATTATCGTTGAATTGATTACAGAGACCGTCTCTGCATTTAATAACAAATTGTTCACTCTTGTCATTACACATCCCTGTCATTGTGTTCTTCTGCTTTATACTGTTCAGTGCTTTGATGTAACCTGTGTTGTTAAAAGTGCTATATAAATAAAAATGATTGATTGATTGATCAGCAAGAACGACGAGTCAGCATATAGAGATGAGGTGCAGCAGCTTACAACTTGGTGTAGAGGCAACAATCTATCTCTGAACGTCAACAAGACAAAGGAGATGGTTGTTGACTTCAAGCGAGCAAAGATTGACCATTCTCCAGAATCCAGGGTGGACCCCATCAAGAGCACCAAATTCCTTGGTGTTCATCTGGCGGACAACTTCACCTGGTCACTTACCACCAGCTCCATCACCAAGAACGCCCAGCAGCGCCTGTACTTCCTGAGGAGGCTGAGGAAAGCTCACCTCCCTCCACCCATCCTGACTATGTTTTATAGAGGTACCATTCAGAGTGTCCCGTGCAGCTGCATCACTGCCTGGTTTGGGAATTGCACCGTATCGGATCGCAAGACCCTCCAGAGGATAATGAGGACAGCTGAAAAGATCATTGGCGTCTCTCTGCCCGCTATCATGGACATTTACACCACACGCTGCATCCGCAAAGCCCACAATATAGCACAGGACCCCACTCAACCTTCACACACATTATTCACCCTCCTGCCTGGAAAGAGGTACCAGAGCATTCAGGCCCTCACAACCAGACTGCTGAACAGTTTCTTCCCACAAGCCATCAGACTTCTCAATAATCACACCTGAATGGTCTTCCTGTTCCATAGGCATTTTTGCACGTCATATTTATTGATGTGCACTTCATATTTATTGTTGTTTGTATTTTGTGTTCTTGCACTGATTTTGTCTTTTTACTGTTTGCACTAGTTTGCACTCTACTTCCTTGCTGTTTGCACTAGTCTGCACACTTTGCACTTTATGTGGCTAAGACACTGTAGTGTAGCTCAGTATGTGAGTTTTTTTGTATTGTGCTTTATGTAGCACCAGGTCCAAGAGAAATGTTATCTCATTTCACTATGTACTGCACAGCTATATGTAGTTGAAATGACAATAAAAAGCCACTTGACTTGACTTGAAGAATCGGACTAAATATGTCTAGCGCTTGTTGCAGGTTTTAATGTGTGCTTCCAGTAATGTTCAGAACCACAAATACAGAGACGGGTAGCTGCAGTCTGGAGAACTGGGCGTGCCTCTATCCATTCCTAACACAAGCCCTGACAGACAGCAAGGGCAGACTTACCCATTAGGCAAAGGTAGGCAAAGGTAGGCAACTGACTTGGGCCCCTAAAATCCAAGGGACATCTGAAATGTGCAGTTTCTGTTTCCAACATTTTTTTTACCACAACAACCTCTGCATGTCTGAGGTGAATGTGCTTACTGCTTGTAGCTAAAGGAATAAATGTAAATCTAAAGAATCCCAATATAACATGTACATGAAAACGTAAAAACACTGGATACAACTATGGGGCACCACACTGTGCAGCAGTAATCATCACAACACAAAAGGAACCTCATGGTTGATCTAAGTAAATATGTGCAAATGTATAGGGCCTCATTCCTAAATTTGCCTGGGGCCCCTAGTTCACTAAATACGCCCCTGACAGACAAAGCTTTTTCCACACCCACTGCTCTGCCTGCAGATGCGTTATTTGCAGGTTTAAGATCCGGTCTTCCTCTGGAATTACACTGAGGTTTGTGGTATTAAAATCTGCTGCTACTGTTTCATTCTGAGTCTAAAGGATTTATTTACACCCAAAGCTCAGGACCTCAGAGAGGGTCAAAGGTTCACCTTTTAACAGGACAATGACCCTTATCTCAAAGCCAATGAGTTTAATTATGCTACACAGTTAAACTGCTGTTGTGAGTAAGATGTCATACTGTATGTCTGGCATCATAAAAGCATAAAAAGCATTTTAGAGAGGAAATGTTTTCACAGTGAATTGGAGCATGCTTTAATATGAATAATATATTTTTTTTTATAATGCTGTGTTATAAATGCATTTATAGTAATGCTATTTCCATAAAGATCAAATAATCAAATACATTAAATAAATATGGCTACAAAATTAAATATGGGGGAAAGAACAGCCTTAAAACGTTCTGAAAGTAAATATACGACGTAAAGATGGGTCTTGTTCGGCTTTTCTCTGTGAGCTGTAATGCTCATAAGCTGTGTGCTTTCAATGATCAGTTAACTTTAGTTGTTCATTAAGCCTGTTAATGTGCTTCCAGTCTTTCGGTTTTGCAGAAGGAGGCGCTGCTCGTGCGCGCGTTGTCACAGGCTTCTTGCGCGCTTCAACTCAAAGAAAATCTATATGTGAAAGAAGAAACGTTTCATTTTGCTGTGACGGGACTGCTCGGCCGAAAACGGACAGATAACGGTTAGATCACGTTTTATTTATACTGCTCATTTATCACCAGTCAATAGCATGAGATGTGGTTTTAAAATGATTATTTGAATTCGATGCGATAAAGTTTGTATTTGTCCTGCGTTTGTAATAATGATAGAGCTGACTCTACATTCTGCGCGAGCTGAATTGTGTGACGAACTGCGTCTGGTCCGAATTAAGTGAATTACGTTCATTGCTTGCTTATATGCTCCAGTGAGCTCCATGTTGCCTGGTTCCCAAACGCTCTTCAGAATCTGTATTTTTTTTTTCGCAAAAGAAATGCGCATGACCTGAACTGCATTTTGGGTGGAGTATCCCAATAACGCCAGGGAAAACGAATAATGTAAGAATAATAAAATATTTAAAGCAGTTAGGTTAATTTAATAAACAACATTGCAAAAACTGTTGTTCTAAAACGGGACCTGATTGACTTTATTGTCTTAGGGAACGTTTTCTGCTGTAACACTTTCTTTAAAGACTACCAAACTAAAGCGCTTCCCAGCTAGCCAACTGATGAGCGTCCCTTATCACTTGATGATGCTTTTAGAAAGTAATTGCGGATCAATAATTGCCTTCTGGTAATTATATTTATTTGCAATATTTGTTATTAATGCCAATTAAATGATTAGTTATTATATATTTTAATATGTCATTAAAGATGGATTCAATAGAGTCCCAACTCTGCACATTTTATATGACTCACAAACACACTGTTTTAACCTTAACAAGCTAATAGACCTAACATGATGCATATTTATCAGTAGTTATCAGTACAAGGTTTACATTGTTGCATGTAAACCAGTCACATGCATTAATAATAAAAGTAGTAAAGGCAGTAAAAAAAATTATTTTGAGCTACAATACAAAAACAACAACATTATTTTACACTTCTCATTAATGCCTTAGGGCTTAATATACATGTGCTTATCTGTAGAAAATGTGTTTATTTTAGCCAAAATAGGGAAATGTGAGCTGCAACTGCAAACATTCTCATGTAACGTGTGTTTCATTCATACTTAAAGCTGGAGTGCGCCCTCAAGCAGAAAATACAGAAATGACTCCCTTTTTAAGGCAAGACACTGCAGATGAATAGGGTAAAATAAATGAACTATAGTTATCACCTTACGTACCAGTTGATTGTTTACATTGATAATTGCAAACATTTTTTTGTATTACAAGTTTCCAAATGCAGATGATGCATTATTTAATTAAATATGAGCTAATTTGCATACACTGGATAAAGTTAGTTTCAAAATTCCTGTTAATTTGTTTTTACATATTAGCCAAACGTTTTTAGAAGGGTATTTTGGGTACCTCATTTAGTCACTCCATAATTCAGAAAATACTTAGAACACACAGAAAACAATAAATTTTGACCAGTTTTTGGCAGTTTCTCCATTAGGGCGATCGGGTGACACAACACCAAATAAAAAGGAAAAAAAAGTGCAAAAGGAATGATGTTAAGTGAGCTTTTACTTTACTTTTACTACTACGTTTGTTCTGCCTCTGGATATATAGTCTCTTCTGTGTAGTAACGTCTTTTCTTCAAACAGGCATTTTTTTTTATTATTGCACTCATATCAACAAGCTATCACCCATTAACTGTTCTAAATCTAAATTAACTTTTCTTTATAGTAATGAATCCCCTCCACCTGAGCGGCATCAGTAGGCTATACCTACAAAACAGCCTCAAGACAAGTCCATTCATAAAAGTCATGAAGTCTATTAAATAGGCCTACTGGCTAAATTCAAAACCATATTTTTTTTGTTTTAGCCATTTGGCCTAGATATTTAGCCTCTATCATATTTAATTATAATGCTATGCAATTATTTAATTATTAAATAAAGCGGCAGTTAAGAGATGGGAGAATGAAGACGTAATGGAGTGTAACCCACTTCTAGCCCAAATAATCTTCAATTCGGTTATGTATTTTTTCTCAGATGTATGATATTCCCTCACGTAAACAAAATCAACAGCATTAACAAGGTGTTTTGTTTAATTTCTTTGATATGTTCTTCATGTAGCCTGTGCGTAGCCTAGATTTAGTTTGTAGTCAGATTGGCTATTTGTAGCCCACTGAGAGTCAAAACTGTAGTTTTTGGCCAGACAGCACTTGAGATGTCTAATATCCCATCATGTTCACATTGTCAATAATATCTGTAAACATGTTTTAGCTCTAAATTCTTTTAGCCCACCCAGTGAAATCGAGGCAAACTGTGGTCTAGTTTTCAAGGTTTGGCTATAGACCTGTATCGGACCAGTGATGAGCATATAGCCAAACTAGCCTTAAAGCTGTTTACATGTAATTTACAAGCAGCTTCTTATCAAATGCATCTGAACTTTTGAAACATTTCAATAGCATTATTTCATTTTTTATTTTTTAGTTATTCTACAGCATTATTGTCACATCTCTGGACTCTGTGTTTATGTTTTCGTTTCGTGCCATGTGCTCCCTGTGCCCTGCCTTCCCTCTGTGTTAATTATGTTATTGTCATCAGCTGTGTCTCGTCAATTACCCTGTGTATTTAAGTCCTGTGTTTTGAGTTCTGTTGGTCCGAGCGTCAAGGTCCCTACCCGATGTCCGTACCTGTGTCTACCTGCCTGCCTGTTCTACCTGCCTGCCTTTTTGTGTCTTTATTTAACCATTTCAAGATTAAATCCATTTACGTTTACTTTACGTCTCGTGAGCTTCATCCCGCGAAAGCGCAACCGTGACAGAACGCTCGGACCAACAAAGTGTAAATAGCGGCGTATTTTCCCCCTTATTTTTTTTGTTTTTTTGCCATGTTTGCCCAGTTCAAAGACCCAAAACTTCTCATCCGCCTGCTGGAGCAGGGGGATTGCTCTCTCGAGGACTATACAGAACTATTCCTCGAACTGGCCAACGACTCCCGCTACCCGGACTGCTCTCTGCTCGAAATCTATTTCCGCGGACTTAACACCTCCAGCCAAGCGCAGCAGTCCGGGCGGTCCTCGAGAGAGCCTCGCCGCATCACGCCGAGTGGGTGCTGGTGTCCTGCAAATCAACCATGATGGTTGCGCCTGAGGACAACGACACCAGCCCCACTCCAGATCCAGAGCCTAGCTCAGCCCTTCACCGCATGGTCGAGCCCCAGCCTGAGCCCACCGCTGACACGGGGGTGGAGTCGAGCGCGACCACGGACCCATCGCCAGAGAGAGCGACAGAGCCGTGGAGCGTAACAGGACCCGAGCCGTATACGTCCAGACCAGGTGCGCGAGCCAGCAACGGAGCTCCCGCGGTGGAAACAGCCGACTGCGAGGAGCGCGGAGTGGAGCTCCGCCCACTACACATTGGCTGAGGATGAGCTGATCATCCACCTGGGGCTGCTGGATCTGCAAAGGAGCTGGATGATGTAGACTTGGACTTGGACTTAGACTGGGCACCTCCCTGTATCCTGAGTTCCTGTTCCCGTTCAGCTACCCAGTAAGCCCGCTGGTTCCGCCCAGCCGTCCCGTTAGCCGCTGGTTCCGCCCAGCCGTCCCGTTAGCCCGCTGGTTCCGCCCAGCCGTCCCGTTAGCCCGCTGGTTCCGCCCAGCCGTCCCGTTAGCCCGCTGGTTCCGCCCAGCCGCGTCCCGTTAGCCCGCTGGTTCCGCCCAGCCGTCCCGTTAGCTCGCTGGTTCCGCCCAGCTGTCCTGTTCCTGTGCCCGCCGCGCGCGCGCTTCTGTCCTCGTTCCTGTGCCCGCGCCACGCGTGCGCGCTCCTCCAGTGCCGGCGCCACGTGCGCTCCTCCAGTGCCGGCGCCACGTGCGCTCCCTCCAGTGCCGGGCGCCACGTGCGCTCCTCCAGTGCCGGCGCCACGTGCGCTCCTCCAGTGCCCGCGCCACGTGCGCTCCTCCAGTGCCGCCTCAAGTTCTCCCACCCTCTCCACCCTTGCCATACCATATCGATGGATCCCAGCAGCCCCCGCGCTCATCCTCAGCAAACCATCTGGAGCTCGCCACGGGTCTGCCGGTCTCCATCGCCATCGAGGTTGGAGGATCCCTCGCCTCACCGTCCTGCCTCCGAGACCCAGACTCCTCCTCGGCCCGTAGACCCGTCGGCTCCCCCTGGGCTCCTAGCTCCCTCCTCTACACCGTGGTCCGTCAGTCCACCAGCTCCACCAGGCTCCATCGTCCCTCCGGCTCCGCCTTGGTCTGTCGTCGACCATCCGTCGCCTCTGGATTCCTCTCCTCCGGCTTTGCCTCGTCCCTCCATCCCACCGGCTCTGTCAGGCTCCTCCTTCCCTCCGGCTTCACCTCAGTCCTCAGTCGCTCTGGCTCCGCGCGTCCTTCCCGTCCCCGTCTCTCGTGTCAGTCGCCGAAGCCTGCGGCGTCGCCTTGACCTCCAGCGCCTCGGCGTCACCCTGGCTCTTCGGCTCTTCGTCTCCACCTCGGTCTCCTCCTCCACCTGCTCCGCCACCGTCCGGTCGGCCCCATGGAGTCGATGGCTGCTCCTCCTCCATGGCTCCTCCCTCCGTCGGCTCCACCTTGGACCACCATAGCTGGGCTCTGGATCTCCTCCTGCTCCGGACTCCTCCTGTCTCCTTCCTGGCTCCTCCCTCCGTCCGGCCCCACCGTGGACCACCATAGCTGGGCTCTGGATCTCCTCCTGCTCCGGACTCCTCCTGTCTCCTCCCTGGCTCCTCCCTCCGTCTACACCTCCTTGGACCCTTCTGCCTTCTGCCTGCCCACTCCTGGGGATCCGTCCTCCACCACAACCTCCTCCCAAGACCCGGTATCCCCAAATCTTAGTCATTTTGGTTTTTGTTTGTTACCCTTTAGGTGCGAGGACGCACCTTCCGGGAGGGGGGGGTAATGTCACGTTCCCCGGACTCTGTGTTTATGTTTTCGTTTCGTGCCATGTGCTCCCTGTGCCCTGCCTTCCCTCTGTGTTAATTATGTTATTGTCATCAGCTGTGTCTCGTCAATTACCCTGTGTATTTAAGTCCTGTGTTTTGAGTTCTGTTGGTCCGAGCGTCAAGGTCCCTACCCGATGTCCGTACCTGTGTCTACCTGCCTGCCTGTTCTACCTGCCTGCCTTTTTGTATCTTTATTTAACCATTTCAAGATTAAATCCATTTACGTTTACTTTACGTCTCGTGAGCTTCATCCCGCGAAAGCGCAACCGTGACAATTATGAAATATAGCATTATTTATTATGTCAAAAATAATGTATGTTTCAAACATAAATTACTTTAATTTGCTAATATGATTTCATGCATCCCACAAGCTGTTAAATGCAACATTTATACACATTAGACAATAATATTGATATTATTCAACTATCTTTTTTAGATAAAAATGCAACAATTTTATAAATAAAAATGCAATTACAATCCCCAACCGCTACATAAAAATAGTAGCCCTACGACATGAGGCAACACAAGACGTGAAAGTTAGTGGAGATCACTACTGATTTTTTTATTTTGTTTTTACACTAGAGAGAAAAAATTATTAGCAGAAGAGCAGTAGGCAAACAATTTACTTTAAAGGACATTTCTACTTGGTCTTGTAAGTATCTGTGTTTTTGTTTTTGTGTTAATGTATTTGCATTAATTGTTATTAATGTTTAGGAACCATGACATTTTAGTGAAGAGAGACTATATGATCCGTGAGAAGTCGATATGATCTGTGACTAAGCCTATGGTTCATACTTGTTCTCAGAAGATTAATAGCAAAATTTAATAGATAATAGGTTAAATGTTTTATTATTTATATGTGTTTAAAAACTCAAGCGACTTTATAAACCATGAGTTTAGAAGAGGCAAAAGAGCAAACAACAGAACTCTGTCTGGGCTGTTCCAGGAGCAGGGTTACACAAATACTACCCAAACACTAAAATTGTTTTTGAAATAACAATTTCAACAGAATGTACACACCATAAAAGCAACTGCCCAGCAAGCAATTTTGCGTCTAAAAGATATCTATTAGTCATTAAAACACAGCCGACTAAAACAAGGCAAAATTTGGGCTATTAGTGAAAATTAAACAGACGTCTAATCATAGACATCCAAGAATAGACTACACATCAGTTAGACCACTATTGAACAACTACATGGATAAGTCTATTAGACGGTGAATATGGATATAGACTAAAACAAGATTGAATTTGGGTTGTCTGTGAAAATTTAAGATGTCTAACCATAGCCCCAATATAAACTAGTCATCAAATAGACAAATGCCTAAATATATACATCTAATAGATAACAAAATGACAATACATCCAAACAAATTAAATGTGCAGTTTTTTCAAGAAAAATAATTTGTAACTACAATACAAAATGATAAAAATACAATAAATAAATAAAATAAATAAATATTATATATGTATACAAACACACAATTCACCAAACCATAAACAGTATGGTAAAAATTTTCTACTACTCAAGACAATAAAAAAAATTAAAAATAATATATTTTAAATAAGCTTAAAAAGAAAAAAGAGAATGTTATCACACTTAACACTAAAACATGGACAACTAGCAACATTCAAAAAACTGTTGGCTTACTCATTTAAACAAATAAAACAACCTTGTTTAAAATGCTTCCCAGCTGCATTCCTCAAGTCCAACTCTACTGCTGCTGTACGGAACCAGACTCACACAGGTTCTAGGTAAAACGTTCACAGGTTTTAGTCAAGTCAAATGGCTTTTTTATTGTCGTTTCAACTACATATAGCTGTGCAGTACATAGTGAAATGAGACAATGTTTCTCCAGGACCTGGTGCTACATGGAGTCACACTTACAACACAATACAAAAGAACTCACATGTTGAGCTAAGACAGCGCCTTAGCCACATAAAGTGCAAAGTGTGCAGACTAGTGCAAACAGCAGGGGAGTAGAGTGCAAACCCAGTGTGCAAACTAGTGCAAACAGTGCAAAGACATAATAAGTGCAAGAACACAAAATACAAACAACAATAAATATGAAGTGCACAACAATAAATATGACTGCAAGAATGCTTATGGAACAGGAAGTCCATTCAGGTGTGGTTATTGAGGAGTCTGATGGCTTGTGGGAAGAAACTGTTCAGCAGTCTGGTTGTGAGGGCCCGAATGCTCCGGTACCTCTTTCCAGATGGCAGCAGGGTGAATAATGTGTGTGAGGGGTGTGTGGGGTCCTGTACTATATTGTGGGCTTTGCGGATGCAGCATGTGGAGTAGATGTCCATGATAGAGGGCAGAGAGACGGCAATGATCTTTTCAGCTGTCCTCACTATCTTTTGGAGGGTCTTGCGATCCGATACGGTGTAATTCTCAAACCAGGCAGTAATGCAGCTGCACGGGACACTCTCAAGAAGTAGAGGCGCTGCTGGGCTTTCAATCAATCAATCATTTTTATTTATATAGCGCTTTTAACAACACAGGTTGCATCAAAGCACTGTAAGCAAAGTGGCTTTCTTGGTGATGGAGCTGGTGTTGAGTGACCAGGTGAAGTTATCTGCCAGATGAACACCAAGGAATTTGGTGCTCTTGACGGTCTCCACCTTGGACCCGTCGATGGACAGCGGAGAATGGTCGCTCTTTGCTTGCTTGAAGTCAACAATCATCTCCTTTGTCTTGTCGACATTCAGAGATAGATTGTTGGCTCTACACCAAGTTGTGAGCTGCTGCACCTCATCTCTGTATGCTGACTCGTCGTTCTTGCTGATGAGACCCACCACGGTCATGTCATCAGCGAACTTGATTATATTGATTCAACTTGATTATTTACATAGATGAGCATACAGAGAACTATGCTGAGAGTATGACGATCAGTATGACGATGGCAGATATAAAGAAGCGAAAGTAATGCAATGTAAATCACAGTCCTTATCTTTTCCATGGAACAAATAACACCAGAAGATGAGGGGGATCCATGAGACACACCCTGCAACCACAGAATATGAGAACACGATCTCAGGAGACAACGGGGAACAGGAGGTAACACAACAGGTAGGCAAAAGGTAAGTATACCAGGAAGTCAATTTGCAGGCGCTAGGGCAAGAGTCCACAGTATGAGCTCCGCCGTTGGGTGCATTGTGGTGTGTGCTTAAGTAGTGGTGGTGCTGAGTGGGTAATTAGGTGCAGGTGTGAATGATCAATACTCAGGGGAGGCGGATCACTGGGACTGGGTGGAGACAGAACCTGGCAGACCCGTAACATTACCACTCCCCCCCTCCCCATCCACGGCCCGCTACTGAAAGCCGAACACCTCGACATTGCAGTGGCCTCCCTCTTCCTCTGGGTGCCAGATGATCTGTATGTTCTGAGTTAAACTCACTAAGTAGTGTTGGATCAAGTCTGCACACTTTGCACTTTATGTGGCTAAGACACTGTCTTAGCTCAGTATGTGAGTTTTTTTGTCTGGGCCACGTTCTGTGGGAATAGACACAGGTTTAACATAGGGTTTGAGCAAGGAGACATGGAAAGTGGGGTGAATGCGATACTAAGAGGTAGCTGGAGCTTATATGTTACTGGGTTAACCTGTTCCAAGATGGGGGCCAACAAACCTGGGACTAAGTTTCTTACAGGGCAGGCACAGGCGAATGTCCCTGGTTGAGAGCCACACCTTTTGACCTGGCTGGAACGAAGGTGTGTCAGCTCTTCTCTGGTCTGCCTGATCCTTATGCCTGCGATCTTGTAACAGTGAGAGAGTTTTGTTGGCCCCTGGGTGGTCAGTGCCCAAGGATGAGTGTGTGGAGTGGATAAGTTAAGTGCATTGTAACCGGGGTACAAACTGTTTTCCTAGAGGACAGCCCGATGATTTGCAGCAATTGGCTCAGAGCTGGGTTCCCCTGCTGCTGTAACAGGACGGCTCCTATGCCTGTGGTGGATGCATCCACCTTTACCACAAAAGGGAGTTTGGGGTCAGGGTGAACGAGAATGCCTCTTTCAGTGTGAAAAATACTTGAGTTGATGCTGGAGTCCAGGGCAGGGATTTGGGTTTGCTTTTCAAAAGGGATGGTGATGAGACTGTAATTATTTATGAAGCGCTGATAGAAGTTTGCAAATCCGAGAAATATTTGGAGCTCTTTTAATGAGGTGGGTTCTGGCCAGGAGGCCTACCTTTCCCTCATCCATCTTTACCCCTTCGGAGTTGATGATGTAACTTAGGAATTGTACTGAGGGTAGGTGAAAACTTCACTTTTCTGCCTTGAGGAAAAGCTGATGTTCGTGGAGTCTTTGTAGCACAGTTGTCATGCATGAAATCTTGGAGAATAGCGAGGCCTGGTGCGTTGAGGCCATATGGCATAACAAGATATTCATAATGTCCGGTAGGAGTAACAAAGGCTATTTTCTACTCATCTCCTTATCTAATCCTGATTAAATTATATGCACTACGAAGATCTAGCTTGGTAAAGATAGTGGCCCCCTTAAGGTGTTCCAGGGCTGTGGGTACTAGAGGTAACAAATAACGGAACTCCACTGTTATTTGGTTTAGAGATCGGTAATCTATGCAAGGTCGTAGTCCTCCATCCTTCTTGGCCACAAAAAAGAAACTGGAAGCAGCAGGCGAAGTTGAGGAACAAATATATCCTTGTTCTAAGGCCTCCTATATAAACTCCTCCATGATCGTACATTCTGGAAGTGACAGAGGATAAATTCTACCACGGGGCACTGGCTCACCCAGAATGAGATTGATTGCACAGTCCTATGGCCGATGTGGTGGTAACTGTGCCGCTCTCTTGGGACAAAAGACGTTCTTAAAGGTGGAATAGCATTCAGAAATTTCTAAAGATTGTTTCTCCAAAGGACTTTTGATGGAAGTGGCATTTATCTACAGTCGCCGGGAATTGGTAAAAGGAGATTGGGGAAACACTCAGAATGACAACCGTTACCTCAATTTAGGACCTCCCCAATTTTCCAAGAGAAGATGGGATTGTGCTATATCAACCACAGTCATCTTAGTATGATGGAGCCCTCCAGAATCAGCAAGTTGATCTGTTCTGTGTCAAGATGTCCTATGTTTAGCAGCAGTGGTCCAACTTGATGACACACATTGCATCTATCCAGCAGAGGGTTCCCGAGATGAAATTTCCTGCTGACCCGGAATCGAGGAGAGCCGTGACTGGAACGGAAACATCAAAGGCAGTAAGCATTATACAAGTAGTAAGAGGTTGCATCTTTTGATCACACTCACCACTGGACGTGGAGAACAATGGGAGGCATACAAGAATGTAATGCCCAGCTGTACCACAATATCTGCAGAACCCCTGGGTCATTCTCCTCTGCCGCTCAATTGGAGACATTCTCCCATAGTCAATCTGGATAGGTTCATTATAGGATGATTGCATTCTGGAAGCGCATCTGATGGTGCATTGTATGAATCGCTCCAAGCCGCAATATTCATCCAGAGCTGCGAGTTGTAGATGAAGTCTGGGCTCCAGACCCAGATGAAAAGTCATCAGTAATGACAGTAAGAGTGTATTCTTGAATATTCTTCATACCTTGTGTGAGATGATACAATTGTTCACCTGCTGTTACCTCTCCGTCAGCGCAACCAAATACTTCTCTGAAGTGAGTCATAAACGAGTTTATGGAGCTGGTGGTAGAACCACCTTGACCCCACAGCATTTCGGCCCATCACATGGGGGATCCTGAAAGCAATGAGATAATGAAAGCAATCTTAGATTGATCAGTACGGTATAACAGAGGTTGCATCTCAAACACAAGGGAGCAATGTAGAAGGAATGCACTCCTCCACTGAGTCAGAGTATGGCGATGGATGGGCCATGGGACTGGAAGTAATCACCAGTGAAGAAGTGGGAGGAGTGACTGGTGCTGTGGGTGGTGGTGGTGGACGTCGAAGAGCTCCCTGGAGGTGATCGACAAGTTCTTGAAAGGGAACTCAATCATTGGTGCTTATTGTGTATTCGGTGTTGGTTTTATTTCCAGGGAACAAATAACACCAGGAGACAAGGGCGATCCAGGAGACACACAGCACAACCACAGAATACGAGGACGGGATCTCATGAGACAATGGGGAACAGGAGGTAACGTAACAGATAGGCAAAAGGTAAGTATTCCAGAAGCCAATTCACAGGAGCTAGGGGAAGATTCGACTTAGAAAGTACGAGCTCGGACGCTGGGTGCATTGTGGTGTGTGCTTAAGTAGTGGTGGTGCTGAGTAGGTAAATAGGTGCAGATGTGAATGATCAATACTCAGGGGTTGATGCGGCATGTTTTACCTAGTGATATAGTGGAGGGGTATACGCAGGTATATACCATATACCCACTTATTTATCAATTGGCTTTGCATATAACTAAATATACAAAAATCCCTTCTGATGCACAACATTCATGTCCTGTTCATGTCCTGTGTCCTACTAAAATTATGCTAATCCAGTCGCATGTGAATAAAAGCAAATATCCAGCAAATACAGCAAGGACCATGGTGCTGGCTTCGCCTGCACCTGCTCCCGAGAGGAATGCAGACAGACCCAGATTCTGTCTGTTCATGTGCAAGATCATGTCAGGGAAGCATGCAGAGAGGTAAAATAATAATGAATTATTCTTTAAACTGGTGATTTCTTGTGAATGTTTCAGTCAATGATCCAGTAAACAAATCTGTTCAAAGAGCTCTACAAAAATCTAGTTACAGTAGCCTAACACGCCGCGCCAGGTCAAGCTTACACAGACGGTCTATGTATGTAAGAATTTGTTGAGAAAGCAAAACAAATGCACAAAGATACTGCTGTAAAAAGGTAGTATTTATAACACATGAATATGAAGCCCTTGTTCCACTTGAAAACCAATAGATTGCAATTTTGACAATCTCATTGTGTTCAAAAGAGTTGTTTCTTGAATGAATTAGGCGTCTGATCAAATTGTTTGAATAAATAACTCAATGACTCACTTATTAAGACAATTACTGCCACCTACTGGTGATTTACTTTCAAAGTCTACCACCTACTTAGTGAGATTTACTTACATTTGCTTTCTTTTCTTCTGCAGCGGAAGGGTCATTTTTATTGAGGCTTTCAATTCATTCATAGTGTATTATTATATTAACTGGAAATTATTAATAAAATGTAATGTACTGCCCTTTATATACAGCCTAGCCTGCCTAGCGAGTGAAAAAGTTTGATCCAAAACCTATTGCATACCCCTGGTATAGCAGCATGTGCAGGTCAAGGCGGCAAGTTTAGTTGCTATTTTCCCAGTGGAAGAAGCAATATACTCACTTCTCAAAGCACTACACCACTGGCTTTACCTGTTCAGCATCCTTCTGGCACTGACTTTGAGGTTTTTTCCTTCAATTCTGCACAACTTTGATACCTAATAGCCATTTTTATTTATAAAATGAAAAATAGTTAAATTAAATCAATAATATTGTATAATGTGTTTGAATGTGGTTTACTTAATATGAAATTATAACGATGAATGTTGTTCTGTGTCCTTTCTGCTGTCATCTTGTTCCCAAACAAAAGTCTTTTAATGTTAAACAAGACTTCAATTTAAACCCTTTAATAAATAACATTTCTGCAATAGTTTAACCTTTACTTGTCATTGCCATGGGCCACAAAAGGCATTTTCTCTGACATACTGTGACTGACAAAAGTACTATAAAATACACTAAAAATGCAACATGATTACAATAAACATTTAATAAAACAATTTTATTAGTGTGCTGTAAATCCAAATCTTCTGAATTCATACGACTGTGAGGAATAGATAAATCCAAGCCTTTATCCGGCAATCTTCATCTCCATACTGAATAGCAAGACCAGTACCCAGTAAAGCCCACACTTTGTGACTGATGCACTGGTTATAAATTTAAATTTAAATGTTAGAATTATTATATCAGAATAATTGAACGCTCATTGGCTCATGCCTGTATTTGTCACAGACTGTGTGACGTGCCATGTTTCTGATTAGGTGTATTCAAATGTTGCATGCATATCTTCACAAGTTCACAGAGAGCTGCTTAAAAAAACAGCTAAAACCAGCCTAGACTGGTTTAAACTGGAATTAGCTGATTTTAGCTTACACAAACCTTGTGTATTCCGCCAGAGAGGACTGTGACTGCAAAACATCGCAATTTGGTTTACTATAAATTGACAATAAATAAATAAACGTAATTGCATTTATCTGCCTATCATGTTTTTCTTATACTGTACAGAGATAAGTTTAGAGGTAGGAGTGGGATTAGCAACTATGAAAATATTTTTAAATGCTATTTTTTTACGAAAATATTGTCCTGCATATTTCGGTCAATTGTGTTTTATATACTTTTTTATTTGCTAAATGCAAGTAGTTTAGGTTTGGGTAGGTTGATTAAATATTAATCAAAAATAAATAATCTTTTTGTAATCAATCTCAATAGGCATTAATTTTGTGCAGTCAGAGGTTTGCATCAATGTTTTTGGTCTGCACTCTGTGTTATTTTAATTCTGCTAAACTTTAATTAGACTACTAATACTACAATTAAAATGTAAACTAAATGGTGTAAAAACTATATGCTAGAAATCTGTTCACAAATTAAAATTGACTGAAATCAAACAAATTATTAATTAAATTATTAAAAACGAAAATGAATTTCATAGGGAAAAATTTAAAGCAATAGGCCTATTACAATAAAAAGGAATTTCTAAATACAAAACTGTAATAACCCTGACAGGAGCGTTTTTTATTGGAGCAAGGCTTGTACACCTAATTTGCATTTGCAGCAGTACTATTGGTTACTTATTTTATTTGTCTTCACATGCATCTTAAAAATCATATTTAATTGTGAGAGTGAAGTGGGGTCAGTTTGCGTCTGCCCTGTGTGTAATCATGTAAGAGACTTAGATAACATGTTTCATAAAAGATAAGTATGACATCAATTTAGTGGAGAGACATGATCCGCTGCTGTAAAGGTTTTTTATACACCTTTTTATACAACAATTGCTTTTTTTCTGGTTTATTTATATAGCAATATTTTGTTCTTTGGAAATGCAGTACAGATTTGCAATAGCTAGAAAAAGAGTGTTATTATCTTATAGGAATTTAATATTTATATTTCTTTCTCTTTTGTTATATTTCAGAAACCAATGCAAGCATGGGTCCATTCAACATAACACCTTCAATGGATAATGATTCCCAAGTATGCCCCTCAATAGATGACTTCCGCAACCAAGTCTATTCAACAGTATATTCTATCATTACTGTTTTAGGGCTGATGGGCAATGGCTTTGCATTGTACGTGCTTCTTCGCACCTACCGTCAGAAATCAGCCTTCCACATCTACATGCTGAACTTAGCCGTATCAGACCTGCTGTGTGTCAGCACTCTGCCACTACGGGTGCTTTACTACGTCAACAAGGGTCATTGGAACCTAGGGGACTTTCTCTGCCGCTTAAGCTCCTACGCACTGTACGTCAATCTCTACTGCAGTGTCTTCTTCATGATGGCCATGAGTTTTACTCGCTTTCTAGCTATTGTGTTCCCTGTACAGAACCTGAGGTTAGCCACTGAGAAGAAGGCATGGATAGTTTGTATGGGCATTTGGATCTTCATCTGCACCACCAGTTCACCTTTCCTCCTCTCTGGTCAGCATACTGATGAAAAGTCTAACAAAACCAAGTGTTTTGAACCACCAGAAACGACCAAGAGCCTGGATAAGCTGATTATGCTGAATTACTTTTCCCTGGTAGTGGGTTTTATTATTCCTTTCCTGGTCATCTTGCTGTGCTACGCTGGCATCTTGCGCACTCTACTTAAAAACACAAACGGTGCGAACAAACAGCGTTACACACGTAACAAGGCCATTCGGATGATTGTTGTGGTCATGCTGGCTTTCTTGGTTAGTTTTATGCCCTATCATATACAACGCACAATGCATCTCCATTTTAAAAACCGCAAAACCACTAACTGTAAGGACATTATTTATATGCAAAAATCTGTGGTCATCACCCTCTGCCTAGCTGCTGCTAACTCATGCTTTGACCCAATGCTCTACTTCTTCTCTGGAGAGAATTTTCGACACCGACTATCCACCTTTCGAAGGGCTTCTGGAAACGTCATTGGAACTCACAAAGGTCGTCATGCTGTCCAAAGCTCCCCGCCTGTGGAGGAAAGTGAACTGCAAAGTTGTAACGGTTCAAACAAACTTGGGTAGATCCAATTTAATTGCTGATTTTCTGTAAATGCAGAAGCAGATTTCTTGAGGCTAAAAAAAGGTCATAGATTAGAAGATTATTAAGTAGCTTTAAGAAGAAAGAGAAGAAGAGGTTATTATGTACTACATTTAAGTATTAAGACTGTAAAATGGCACTATAGATCTTATGCATTATTACACTCTCAGAAATAAAGGTACAAAAGCTGTGACTGGGGCGGTACCTTTTCAAAATGTACACTTTCGTACCTATTAGGTTCAAATATCTACAGTTATTACAATAAGGAATTTCTAAATACAAAACTGTAATAACCCTTACATGAGCGTCTTTTATAGGATCTGCCAAATTAGGCTTGTACACTTAATTTGCATTTGCAGTTGTACTATTAGTTATTTATTTTATTTGTCTTCACATGCATCTTAAAAATCATATTTAATTCTGAGAGAGAAGTGGGGGCTATATATTAGTATTTGTACACTTTATGTACTGATATGTACCTTTAAGGTACCAAAAAGGACCCTTTAGGTACAAACATGTCCCTTTTTGAAAAGGTACCGCCCCAGTAACAGCTTTCATACAAACAAAAAAATATATATTTCAAATATATATTTACATGCACACATTAAAAAAAATTAAACTTTCCATTAAAAACGTACACTTGGAAAATAAATTTTTCAAAACACATTTTTTATTACTGATAACCAAACTCCTCACTAGTTAACGTTTTTGCAAGTATTTATTTTCTTCTTCTTCTTTTTTTTTTTTTTTTTTAAATATATGAGGACACACACACAAACAAATAAAAAAACATCATAGAAACAGACTGCATTGTGCATACTTTTTTGTATTTATTGTGACATATATTCTTATAGCAGCATTTTGGGAAATATCAATGTAAATGCATAATGTAACTTATTGTAAATACTGTATCTTGAAAACCTCTTCCTTGTACACAGGACTGAAATCCTCTTCAAATCACTCTGTAAATTGCACAGTGAGTGCCTTTACATGCTTTATGCCTCTATGCATTGGACAAAACAATGTTGAGAGGGGTTATAATCAAATACAGTTTTATTGCATAATTCTGTATGTGCAACTTCACTTACTGTTCATTCTATTGTTGTGAGTAATTACTAAAAAGTATATAATAAAGCTCTTCAAACCTGCCCTCTCTTGCAAAGGTTATAACAACTGCTTTTTAGGAACTTGATTAACTGGCAGGTGTGGTTAATTAGTTTTGGAGCTAAACTCTACCCATGGCATTTTAGACTTAAGTCTAGTCCTAGGCTGCGCAAGAAACCACATGCTCAATGAGTAGGTACTTAATTTCAGTAAGTACTTACTTAACAAGCGCTAAAAGAGTATGTACTCTTCAGCCAAATCTTGTTGAATATGAATGCGATCTGCCGTGTTTACATTATCATCTGATCTATGTTGCAAAAAACTAACTTTAAAACATATACAGGCTTAAGTAATCTACCTTTATAGTTTTAATGAAATTTGCTAATTTTTGGTCTTTTTAAAGAAACATCTGCCCTTTCTTAATTAATTGGAACTGTAGTATACAGTATAGTATAAAACCAAAATCATTATCTCTTTAATGTTATCAATTTATTACTTTTATGTGCAAAATTCTTCCTCCACACGCAAAACTAGCTCTGTTGTTGTCTTCTTTCGTTTCATAACATGGCTTATAACAAAAAACAACTGCAAGTTTAATGCATTATGATTATGGGAATTGATTATTCAAAGATATTATTTTTTCCTGGTGTATATAATATCATTTTATGATGTACACAAACCCATAGTTTTATTACGTTTTTTTATTGTTAAAGATACTACCATGTTTATCTAAGCTTGTATGTAATTAAAATTCTGCAGTAATAATAATAAAAAGAAAATAATAATGACAGTTGAAGAAACACAGCATCAATAAATCCACAACCAAACCTTGTACATATTCCTCCATGTTTGCAATGTCTGTAATATCTGCACAAAGGAGACATGGACCAGCTGAACATAATATGTTTTTAATCTAGATTTAAACTGACAGAGTGTGTCTGCTTCCTGAAGATTAGGGAGTTTGTTCCAGAGTTTAGGTGCTAGATAGGAAGAGGATCTGGCGTCCGCAGTCAATTTTGCATTGCAGAACTATAATGTGATAAGAGCTCGCTCAAGTATTGAGGAGTTAAACCATTCAGGGCTTTATAGGTAATTAATAAGATTTTAAAATCTATCCGATGTTTGATAGGGAGCCAGTGCAGTGTTGACAGAACCGGGCTAATATGATCATACTTCCTAGTTCTAGTAAGGACTCTAGCTGCTGGGTTTTGAACTAGCTGAAGTTTGTTTATCAAGCGTGCAGAACAACCACCCAATAAAGCATTACAATAATCTAACCTCGAGGTCATAAACACATGAATTAATATTTCTGCATTAGAGTTTGAAAGCATAGGTCGTAATTTAACACCATGTCTCCTCATAATATCTCCCAGAGGTAACATGTACAGGTTGAAAAGTAATGGTCCTAGCACTGAGCCTTGAGGAACTCCATATTTCACTTTTGTGTGATATGATACCTCCTCATTTACTGCTACAAACTGATAGCGGTCAGATAGATATGATTTGAACCATGCCTAGGGTGCTTCCTCTAATGCCAACATAGACTAGAAAACTATCCAAGAGAATGTTGTGACCGATTGTATCGATCTAATAGCACTAATAACAAGATGAAACCACAATCAGATGATAGAAGCAGGTCATTAGTAACTCTAATGAGAGCAGAGTCTCAGTACTATGGTACGATCTAAACCCTGATTGGAAATTCTTGCAGATACCATTTTTTTCTAAAAATAGTTGGATAGTGAGGATACTACCTTTTCTAGTATCTTTTCTAGTATATTTTATTGCTCAAAAGTGAAATATGGAGTTCCTCAAGGCTCAGTGCTAGGACCGTTACTTTTCAACCTGTACATGTTACCTCTGGGAGATATTATCAGGAGTCATGGTGTTAGTTTTCACTGCTATGCTGATGATACTCAGCTCTATATTTCAGCGCAGCCTGGTGATACACACCAAATTGAGAATCTAACAGAATGCATAGACGATATAAAAAACTGGATGATGAGTAACTTCTTAATGTTAAATTCTGAAAAAACGAAGGTGCTAATAATTGGACCTAAAAACCCCACATATAATAATCTAGAACACAGTCTATCACTTGATGGCTGCTCTGTTAATTCTTCATCATCAGTTAGGAACCTAGGTGTGCTGTTTGACAGCAATCTTTCCTTCGCAAACCATGTTTCTAGCATCTGTAAAACTGCGTTTTTCCAACTTAAAAATATATCTAAATGACGACCTATGCTTTCAACCTCTAATGCAGAAATATTAATTCATGCGTTTATGACCTCGAGGTTAGATTATTGTAATGCTTTATTGGGTGGTTGTTCTGCACGTTGATAAACAAAGATCATTTTCCTATCTAGCACCTAAACTCTTGAACAATCTACCTAACTCTGTTTGGGAAGCAGACACACTCTGCCAGTTTAAATCTAGATTAAAGATACATCTTTTAAACTTAGCCAACACATAACACATCAACACACTTTTTATTATTTAAATCCGTTAAAGGATTTTTAGGCTGCATTACTTAGATTTGCTGGAACCGGGAACACTACTCCTAAAATACGATGTACTTGTGACATCGTAAAAAGAATGGCATCTACACTAATATTAGTCCTGTCTATTTCTCAGTCTACTTTCACAGTTTGTATCCAGACTAGATGGTGGATCAGCACCCAGAGATTATGTTCATCAGAGAGAGAGGAGAATTGACCCCAACTGAGTCTGGTTTCTCCCAAGGTTTTATTTTTTTCCATTCTGTATGGATGGGGTTTTGTTTCCTTGCCGCTGTCATCTCTGACTTGTTTTGTTGGGGACACTTAACTTCTAGTGATTATCGTTGAATTGATTACAGAGACCGTCTCTGCAATTAATAACAAAATGTTCACTCTCGTCATTATACATCCCTGTCATTGTATTCTTCTACCTTATACTGTACAGTGCTTTGATGCAACCTGTGTTGTTAGGGTTAGGGTTGGGTTAGGGTTAGGGTTAGGGTTAGGGTTAGGGTTAGGGTTTAGGGTTAGGTTAGGGTTAGGGTTGAGTTAGGCTTAGGGTTAGGTTAGGTTAGGGTTAGGTTAGGGTTAGGGTTAGGGTTAGGGTTGGGTTGGGTTAGGTTAGGGTTAGAGGTTAGAGGTTAGGTTAGGTTAGGTTAGGTTAGGTTAGGTTAGGGTTAGGGTTAGGTTTAGGGTTAGGGTTAGGGTAGGTTAGGGTTAGGGTTAGGGTTTAGGTTAGGGTTAGGGTTAGGTTAGGGTTAGGTTAGGGTTAGGGTTAGGTTAGGGTTAGGGTTAGGGTTAGGTTAGGTTAGGGTTAGGGGTTAGGGTTAAAAATTAAAATTAGGTTAAGGTTAGGTTAGGTTTTAGGGTTAGGGTTAGGTTAGGGTTAGGTTAGGGTTAGGTTAGTGTTAGGTTAGGTTAGTTAGGGTTAGGGTTAGAGTTAGGTTAAAGAAGGTTAGGTTAGGTTTAAATTAGGTTAGGTTAGGTTAGGTTAGGGTTAGGTTAAGGTTAGGGGTTAGGTTAGGGGTTAGGGTTAAAGTTAGTTAGGTTAGGTTAGGGTTAGGGGTTAGTTAGGTTAGGTTAGGTTAGGTTAGGGTTAGGTTAGGGTTAGGGTTAGGGTTAGGTTAGGTTAGGTTAGGTTAGGGTTAGGGTTAGGTTAGGTTAGGTTAGGGTTAGGGTTAGGGGTTAGGGTTAGGGTTGTGGGATCTCTACAAAAATAAATGTGTGCAGATTTTGCACACTCGGGAAAACCACTGGATGACAGAATTTTTTTATTGGTGAAAATCAACTTACTGTGTATGACAGTAAAATGCCCCTCTGGACCAAAGAACACTACAGACACTGTACTGGATGGTAAGGCCAAAGCCAGAACATTTTTATGTTCTTCAACCAGCTGTGCAGCAGCAATCCATTCCGAGCAATTGTGGTGTGTTTTCTCTAGCATTTGCGTATGCTCTATGCAAGGGTCATCCAATAAGGAAGCATGTTTAATGAAGGCAGGCTGAGGTCACAGCTGTATGCTTCATCAACAAAAAACACCATCACAATCAGCATAAAGACTGGAAAGAGTGAAGCTCAGGCGCAGTGTACTGTGTTTGCAGAACAGCACATTACAAACAGTGGTATCATCCTACATGTGTAGATATACCCAAAACTGTAATTGGGACTGATCAGGTCTGGCAATGTGTCACATGCCACTGATGGACACTACATGAGCTAGCATTTCTTAAAACAAACTGAAAAAAAATGCCACATTACATGGAACACCAAGAGAGCGCAATAAGAAGAAAGCTTTATTATTTTTATTTTACGTTCGTTATTTAAACGTTTAATTGAAACCACACTGCTTGAACGTTTGTATTTATTCTTTCTGTGTGTGTGTGTGTTTTATAAAAAAGTTAAATTGTGTCAAAATCAAAATACAGTTTTAACAGTGAAATCCAAATGTATGCTGTAGGAGTGAGTATGAGTATGCTGAGTATGCCTTTAAATTTGTAGTATTATGAGTGCTGAAAAAAATGGGACACACTAAAAGTGCTAGGACGCATTTAGTTGTTTTGAAGCGACTTCAAAACTCTCCAAAACTATAAAGTAAAATGACTTAGAATATAATAATTACAGTAATAGTCAGGGCCACTCTGAATATGGATCATTTAAAAGAATGAGTTAACCTATAAAGCAACATTTTTATAAGTGTTTGAATACAAAGAAATATTGCTAGGTGCTAAGTGAAAGAATGAGATAAGGGAAATAATTTTATGTGTGTTTTAATATAATAAAGTGCAAGAATGTTTTTTTGCCTTCCATTTTCTCTGTAACTGTACAGTAAAATGACTTGAATAAATAGTCATATTTCAAAATATGAGCTAATTTGCAAAGGAAAGCTTTTTCCTTTGTTTACATATATAATTACATACTTAAAAAGACAAAAATAAAGACCTTTAATATTATCATTTATTAGCATGTATTAGCAATTATTTATAACACCGCTTAACTATTGTAACAGTAAGTAAGCACGGACTCATCAGGACTTGAACTCTGTGATTATTCTCCAGGATACATTCTTATTTCCATTTTCAAGTTGTCAAGAAGTTTAAAAATGGAATTGGAATAAGGATTATATTCCAGCAGAAACGGAATCTTTCTGGTTTAAATGGATGTTCTCCTTTTTCCCAGTATTTTGATAAATATGAGTAAATAAGATCACGAATAGGTGCACAGGAATCCATCCAAAGCAGGTTGATGTTCTATAGAGTGAGGTTTAGTAAAACACTCATAGCTCAGTTATGTTCTTCACTGGGTAGCGAGCCCATGGCCAATGATAATGAGAGCTGGCTTGCCAAAGGTTGCTCCCTATTATATGGATCAAACATGTTTCATAACCAAGGTTCATTGTAAGGGGTGTTATGATGGTGGATGCAGTCAAACTGCTGATAGAGATGAAGATGGAGAAACGGCTAGAGAAAAGCCAGGCCATCGAGGACCTCATGCCTGCGCAAAAGTAGAGTTCCCAAAACCTCACTTCCCACATTCTTCTCTCCGCACCTCTAACCTTTCATTTGATTGACTTGAGAATGTTAGAAAATAAAATTTTGGTCCAGCACTTAAGAAGCTACATAAATACTTAAATGTTTCCCAGAAGAAACGAGTACAATTTACCCTGATCGTCCAATTCAGAATCATATTAAAAGTAAAAATGTAAATGTAATGAAATGAATTTTTCTCTGGTGTTCCGATCAGGACCAAGTAACATCAAAAGGTAAAAGCAGTGTCTGATGAAAAGATTAATGTACCAGCATAAAGTTCAGAAATGAATCTCACAAAACGTCTTCAAACTGTCATGGTGTTATTTATTTCAAAAAAACATAAAAGTCCTTTCAGAGGCTGACAGGTGAAGCGTCTAGGCTTTAGACCGTCCGAGTTCCCGGCTCATATCCAGCACTTCTCTCGTCTGTCGCTCTGATAACATCCCCTTCCAGCGCAGCAGACCGGATACATACTGATCACTGAAAAACAGAGAAGAAGACTTCACCGCACTGTCTGAAGAAAACCAAACTAATGCTAATGCTGATTTAAGTACCTCTCCTGAGGGAATCTCTGAACAAATCACAACAGGTAATCTTCAGTGCTTCTACATCACTGCACACCAAAACTTCACCAAATCTCCGAAGGAGACGGTTCCTTTGGTCGTTCCTGGCATGCTGTAAAACATAAACGCCTGTTTGTGAACATCCCCTTTGTAACCTTTGTTTTTATGAGAATCATTTTAAGAAATGTTTTTTACCAGTTCACTGAAAGTGTTGTGAAAATTCAGAGCGTCCCCTCTCATGCTTTCTCCAACATTTCCCCATCTCTTCTCCAGCCGTCTGAACTTGCTCTTCATCAGGCAATCCAGATACACGCGTGAAACACAGTCAGAGGATACATTCACAAAGACCTGTCCGAAAGAAAGTGGGGCAGAGGAGCAGCGAATAAGTGCGAAAGGCTATGAAAAGCTACAATTCTGTTCTTGAAGAACCGATTTTAACTGGGAGCACAGAACCAACCTCCTAAATCTCTCATAGAGAATAAACTAATTAAATAACAATAAGTAGACGATGATAATGTGAAGACATTTTACACATCCTCTTTATAAGACCAATAAAAACAAGCATGGCATGTGTTATTTTTTCTTTTTTTATCTAAATGAACTAAATGACGAAAGTTTCTGCATCCACTGAGTCTCCAGTATGTCTGTGTTGCTGATCGTAGTCCAGAATGTTCTTTAGAGTCCTGGAGACGTCATCCTGTTACAGTTCAAGCGGGACAGAGTTTTATGTCATTAATATCCTAAGTCATTGCTATTTTTGTGTGCTCTTTTTAGCCTATTACAATGCTTATATTTGTAAGAATTAGAGATTGAGCGTATCGTGACCTGCAGTTTAGTCAGCAGTTTCTCATGTAAGATCCAGAATTGAAAATGACTGTTACACTGTCTCACCTCCGATGTTTCAGCCCTCTGACTCAATCCTCCCTTCATTTTTAGTTTTAAACCAGTCATGCTGCAAGAGCTGCTCCAAGGTCGGCCTTTCAGTAGGGTCACGGGCTAGGCACTGGACAATCACATCACGGCATTCTGTTTTTTAGGAGAGAGCTGGTTAGTCGTGACCATGTGACATTTGGGTTGGCATATATGAAATCAGCTTCTGAAACGAGATTTATTTAAGGTTAAAAGAATTTATACTTATTCTAAACGTATATCTCTGAACGCATATCCTAACCTCTAACATCAGTTGGTAAATACTAAAGTCTGTGCTTTACTAGACAAGACATCTCTACCATTGTCTGTGCAGAAGCTGTGTGTATGTGTGTGTGTGTGTGTGTGTGTGTGTGTGTGTGTGATCAGTGCTGTTCTCTCACCTTTGGATAAATGTGGGTTTTCAAACCTAACTTCGGCTTCCACGATTTCCTTTATATCGCAAAATGGAGTACACGCGTTCATCATCTCATACAACAAGACTCCTAGAGCCCAGACGTTTGTAGAGACGGCGTGGAATCTGCCACTGATGATGAGTTCAGGCGGCACGTAATCCATTACTCCTGTAAGCAAGACATTTTCAGCATGGAGCAATTCTTAAAGTATCACACGATCAATAATAAGTCACTAAATGCTGGTCTGCACACTCCGTTACACAAAATGCCAGCTCACCTCTATACTGCCTGCCATCGTAGCCATCGCTACTAAACAGTTGACCGCAGCCAAAGTCTATTAGCTTGAGCTCCAAAGTGTGTTTTCTCAACAAGAAATTGTCTGGATGAATGTCATTGTGAAAAACACCGCGCTTGATGCAGTGCTGCACTGCTCGCACCGCCTGACACATGATGAGTCGTGCTGTGGTCTCATTTATGCTGGGATTGTCGTTGATGAAGTCCAACAAGCTCTCGCAGGGATCTGGATACTCCATAATGAGCTTGAACTCTTTAGGGTCTTCAAACCAGTCATACAGTTGTATGATAAGGGGACTTATTTTTCCTTGCCTCATCATTAGCATCAGTGCAACTTCATTAAATAGAGGTTCAGGATGCAGGTCCTACAGAAAACACGCAACGAACTGTTAGTTTGGTAACTCAACTTAAACCTTAAACAACTTAAAACCTATGTTTTGCCAGCTCACAGTTTGAAGATACTGATCCTCTGTAGACTTTTCAATATATTTGATGGCAACCTACAAAAAAAAAAAAAAAACACACAGTTGAGCATATTTAACACCAAACCTTAACCTAACCATGAAGAATTGAAAACTAGAATAAACTACAGGTCCTTTAACTTTTTTAACACACTTTCTTCAGGTTTGAATGTGAGAGCAAAATGTTTGTCTACCTTTTTGCCATCAGAAATACGGATTCCCTCATACACCTGGCCATAGCCTCCTTCTCCAATAATCCTTATTGCTTTATAGCGAGAGTGAAAGGATTCTAGAAAAAAAAAACAACAACACACAAACACGTAAAAACACATAGAACATATTATATTTTGTGCTAAATAATATATTGTACAATGTGTTAAAAGTTGTAAAAGCTTGCTAGATAACTTAAAGTTGCATAAAATGCTTCAAGAAGTATAACACAATATTTTTAGAATAACTTACAAAGTTACATGCATACATCTTTTAGTTCAAATTGAAATAAAAGAAATCAATTGTGACAATAAACCATATTAAAATAGAAAAATAATTAAGGCACAAACATCTTCAGCCGACAGCAACGGCTAACTGCAAACTAACTTCACTTAACATATTTAAATAAACTTATTTGAAAACAGTTCATTACTTCGATGACATGTATCTTGTTATAATGACCACAGATTTACCAGTAGATGGGACGCAGTCTGAGGACCCGACTTTGTTCTGGCAGCTGAAGGGCCGCTTCATAGTCTTCCACACTCCTTTGAAGAAAGAGCGGATTCTTCTCCTCTTCCCCCGTTCTTTTGTAACTAAGACCAACAAATTTGACAACAACTATTAAAGACACGGCTGAACTTTTTTTTTTTTTTTTTTTTTTACTTTTACTTTTACGGTTATAGCTACATGAATGTCCCTGTTTGCAGTTTTATTCTCACCTGAAGATTCCACTTTCAGTCTCTCTATTCTGTCCTCAGAGACGACGTTAGGTGTAGAGTCGTCTAATCTGGATGCTGACTTGGGTTTTGGGCAAGCTGGCTCAACAGGCACTTCACCTGGAAGTGTAAAGTGAAACTGTTCTTGGCAGCTATCCGAATTGGATGAAGCGGCATCGCTCCCCCCTTCCAGGCGAGCCACAGTTCCTCTCTTAACGATGAACGTGCCAGCAGAGCTTGGCCAAGGTGTATCCTGGCTGCTGAGGCTCAGCAGCTCCAGTTTCTCCACATTGTCCTTAGAGATGGACAAATTGACGTCCGGTGCAGAGCTGTCAAACTGTGGGTCCAGCTGCAGTAGATGGTCCACTGTGTTCTTGGAGCAGAAGGGAAGCTTCACGGCCTTACGTACTTTCTTAAAGAAAGACGAAATTGGGTTTTTCTTCCTCTTGCTGTCACCTTTTTCTGACCCTAAGAGGAACAGATAGAAAACACTATTAGCCACACATATGACCCAAGGACATCATCATCAACTAAAAACACTTTTTCCACTGAATTTGAGGGATGCGCGTTAAAACTTAATTGTAACACTCACCTTTTGAGCTCTCCTCTACAGGAGGAGCCTCCATGACCCTCTCCTTAGAGATGGACGTGTTGTCCGGTGTAGACATTGTATGTCTGTATCTGCAGTTCTGAACTTTGTGTAGATTCGACGGTCTGTACACTTTAGTTCAGAAGTCTGCACACTGTAGCTCAGAATCGATATCTGCACACTTTTCTTTAAGATGCGAGATACGAGAAAATGTCTCTGAAGCTAGACTAACTCACACGAGACTCTGTGTTTGCGAGTTCACTCCACTCCAAAAACGTTTCGCATAAATCTGTCGCATAGAAATGTATCGCAATTTGCATAATGGATTCGAACGATTCGAATGATTCGAATGCCCGACGCGCATTTCGTAAGCAATGTTTACCTTTAAAATACGAGTCTCTAGGGGCTAGAATATGCGCGAATGTACCAAATAATTTTTGAGACTATATTAAAAAACGGATGGCAAACTGACTAAAACTGTCGAGTTTAATCAGTAGAAAAGATTAAACGACATAATCCCCTGTTAAGGCGAATATCACCTGTAACCATAGTTACGGTGACGTTCAAGTAAATGTAAAATGGCGGCCTTACCTTCATAGCAAAATACACTCGGGCCAGTTAAGACGCGCGAATAAGTCGTAACGTTACGCGCTTTTATCTCCTAATGGAAGCGAAAACCTCAAGAAAAAAAACTTAACTGGGATAGTTTGGGATATGGGAATGGTTTTGCAGACCTGGTGTAGCAAAATTATTTTGCGATTCCACTTGCCATAACCATATTTGGGGTTTCCTGCCGCCACGCACGAGACGTTGATTCGTTGATTCAATTAAGGCAGTGTTTCATGGAACAGATGCATTTACAAATACAGGACAATATTACATAATTAACTTGTGTTTTCTGTTGGCTAAATTTTATATTCATAAACAAAAGTTTACTGGCTCTAAACCTTTGTTTTCTTTGTTTAAAATTGATTTGGACAAACATATGGAAACTATAAATAACTCTATAAATGTAAAAGCTATGAAAACAATATCTATTCAACAATCTCTATTCATCCTTTGTGTCTTAAGATTTTTGGGGGGGTGTTTTTGGGGTAAAATTGTATCTATATGTTATAACTTTTTGTACTGTTTTTTGTACCGTTTAAAACACACCTAACCAGCATATGCTGCTTTTATCAGCAGAGAAAAGAGCCACGACAATGAAATATCTTGGAAAACTAATAGGCTTTTCAATTCAGCACTATGATTTAACTTATAGTTATTATTAACAACATTCCAGTTGTCTGTATTGGGCAGAGATTTATGTCATTAGTATCCTAAGTCATTGGACTCTGTTTTAATCATTCTCGGGGGCCTTTAATAAAACCAATCTTTCACGTGAACTGCCAAAATTCAGACAGCATGTTACTTGTCCAACCAGAGACAGTTGGATCATACTGGATCACTGTTACACAGTAATAAAGGATGCGAGCTGCCTTGAGACTTTCTGATCACTGCTTGGTTCATCTCGTACCAGAAGCTGGCGGAAGCTGAAATCAGCTAAACCTCACTGGTTGGACTGTTTTTGAAGCTGCTGCCACAGATCTGAACGAGCTTGCAGAGACTGTAACATCATATCAACATCAGTTTCTGTGAGGACATGTGCCTTTCTGCCAGGACTTATTTCATTTATAACAACGACAAACCATGGTTCGCTGCAAAATTCAGTCAGCTCCATCAAGTCAAAGAAGATACTCGCAGGAATGGGGACAGAGTCTTGTATAAATGGGCCAAATACACGCTGGAAAAGGAGATCGGAGTGGCAAAGAGGAATTATTCCGAACAGCTTCGGACTCAGTTCTCCTCAAGGGACACAGCTTCTGTGTGGAAAGGTCTGAAAGACATCACAACTACAACACACCATCCCCCAGCACTGTGGCAAAGTTTTTTGGAGTTTTACTGCAGATCTGAAAAGACACCATTCTCACCTACTGCAGTCCCCGCTCCCCACACCTGCCTTTCAACCGTGTGCCAGGTATTCAGAAAAAACAAAAAAAGAAAGGCACCGGGCCCAGACGGTGTGACTGAATACCTGTGCTGACCAACTGGCCCCCATCTTCACACAGATCTTCAACAGATCACTGGAGCTTTGTGTAGTCCCTTCATGCCATAGACGCGCCACCATCCCATCATCCCCATCCCAAAGAAACCCCAAATTACTGGATTTAATTGGATTGCAGACCTGTGGCTCTAATGTCTGTGGTCAAGAAATCATTTGAAAAACTGGTCTTGGGTTATCTGTAGGACTTTTACTGGACCCCCTGCAGTTTGCCTACAGAGCAAACAGGTCAGGGGATGATGCAGTCAATATGGGTCTGCATTATGTTTTGCAACACCTAGGCAGATGGAGGGATTGTGGGATCTCTACAAAATAAATGTGTGCAGACTTTGCACACTCGGGAAAACCACTGGATGAACGGGTTAGGGTTAGGGTTAGGGTTAGGGTTTAGGGTTAGGGTTAGGGTTAGGGGTTAGGGTTAGGGTTAGGGAGAAGGGGTTAGGGTTAGGGTTAGGTTAGGGGTTAGGGTTAGGTTAGGTTAGGGTTAGGCTTAAGTTAGAATTAGGTTAGGGTGAGTTAGGGTTAGGAGTTAAAATTAAATTAAGGTTAGGTTAGGTTAAGTAGGTTAGGTTAGGCTAGGTTAGGTTAGTTAGGTTAGGTTTAAATTTAAGTTAAAATTAGGTAGTTAGAAGAAGAATTAGGTTAGGTTAGGTTAGGTTAGGTTAGGTTAGGGTTAAAGAAGTTAGAGTTAGGTTTAGGGTTAGGGTTAGGAAGGTTAGAAGTTAGGTTAGGTTAGGTTAGGTTAGGTTAGGTTAGGGTTAGGTTAGGTTAGGTTAGGTTAGGTTAGGGTTAGGTTAGGTTAGGTTAGGTTAGGTTAGGTTAGGTTAGGGTTAGGGTTAGGGTTAGGTTAGGTTAGGTTAGGGTAGGGTTAGGGTTAGGGGTTAGGGTTAGGGTTGTGGGATCTCTACAAAATAAATGTGTGCAGATTTTGCACACTCGGGAAAACCACTGGATGACAGAATTTTTTTATTGGTGAAAATCAACTTACTGTGTATGACAGTAAAATGCCCCTCTGGACCAAAGAACACTACAGACACTGTACTGGATGGTAAGGCCAAAGCCAGAACATTTTTATGTTCTTCAACCAGCTGTGCAGCAGCAATCCATTCCGAGCAATTGTGGTGTGTTTTCTCTAGCATTTGCGTATGCTCTATGCAAGGGTCATCCAATAAGGAAGCATGTTTAATGAAGGCAGGCTGAGGTCACAGCTGTATGCTTCATCAACAAAAAACACCATCACAATCAGCATAAAGACTGGAAAGAGTGAAGCTCAGGCACAGTGTACTGTGTTTGCAGAACAGCACATTACAAACAGTGGTATCATCCTACATGTGTAGATATACCCAAAACTGTAATTGGGACTGATCAGGTCTGGCAATGTGTCACATGCCACTGATGGACACTACATGAGCTAGCATTTCTTAAAACAAACTGAAAAAAAATGCCACATTACATGGAACACCAAGAGAGCGCAATAAGAAGAAAGCTTTATTATTTTTATTTTACGTTCGTTATTTAAACGTTTAATTGAAACCACACTGCTTGAACGTTTGTATTTATTCTTTCTGTGTGTGTGTGTGTGTGTGTGTGTGTGTGTGTTTTATAAAAAAGTTAAATTGTGTCAAAATCAAAATACAGTTTTAACAGTGAAATCCAAATGTATGCTGTAGGAGTGAGTATGAGTATGCTGAGTATGCCTTTAAATTTGTAGTATTATGAGTGCTGAAAAAAATGGGACACACTAAAAGTGCTAGGACGCATTTAGTTGTTTTGGGCTACTTCAAAACTCTCCAAAACTATAAAGTAAAATGACTTAGAATATAATAATTACAGTAATAGTCAGGGCCACTCTGAATATGGATCATTTAAAAGAATGAGTTAACCTATAAAGCAACATTTTTATAAGTGTTTGAATACAAAGAAATATTGCTAGGTGCTAAGTGAAAGAATGAGATAAGGGAAATAATTTTATGTGTGTTTTAATATAATAAAGTGCAAGAATGTTTTTTTGCCTTCCATTTTCTCTGTAACTGTACAGTAAAATGACTTGAATAAATAGTCATATTTCAAAATATGAGCTAATTTGCAAAGGAAAGCTTTTTCCTTTGTTTACATATATAATTACATACTTAAAAAAGACAAAAATAAAGACCTTTAATATTATCATTTATTAGCATGTATTAGCAATTATTTATAACACCGCTTAACTATTGTAACAGTAAGTAAGCACGGACTCATCAGGACTTGAACTCTGTGATTATTCTCCAGGATACATTCTTATTTCCATTTTCAAGTTGTCAAGAAGTTTAAAAAATGGAATTGGAATAAGGATTATATTCCAGCAGAAACGGAATCTTTCTGGTTTAAATGGATGTTCTCCTTTTTCCCAGTATTTTGATAAATATGAGTAAATAAGATCACGAATAGGTGCACAGGAATCCATCCAAAGCAGGTTGATGTTCTATAGAGTGAGGTTTAGTAAAACACTCATAGCTCAGTTATGTTCTTCACTGGGTAGCGAGCCCATGGCCAATGATAATGAGAGCTGGCTTGCCAAAGGTTGCTCCCTATTATATGGATCAAACATGTTTCATAACCAAGGTTCATTGTAAGGGGTGTTATGATGGTGGATGCAGTCAAACTGCTGATAGAGATGAAGATGGAGAAACGGCTAGAGAAAAGCCAGGCCATCGAGGACCTCATGCCTGCGCAAAGTAGAGTTTCCCAAAACCTCACTTCCCACATTCTTCTCTCCGCACCTCTAACCTTTCATTTGATTGACTTGAGAATGTTAGAAAATAAAATTTTGGTCCAGCACTTAAGAAGCTACATAAATACTTAAATGTTTCCCAGAAGAAACGAGTACAATTTACCCTGATCGTCCAATTCAGAATCATATTAAAAGTAAAAATGTAAATGTAATGAAATGAATTTTTCTCTGGTGTTCCGATCAGGACCAAGTAACATCAAAAGGTAAAAGCAGTGTCTGATGAAAAGATTAATGTACCAGCATAAAGTTCAGAAATGAATCTCACAAAACGTCTTCAAACTGTCATGGTGTTATTTATTTCAAAAAAACATAAAAGTCCTTTCAGAGGCTGACAGGTGAAGCGTCTAGGCTTTAGACCGAGTCCGAGTTCCCGGCTCATATCCAGCACTTCTCTCGTCTGTCGCTCTGATAACATCCCCTTCCAGCGCAGCAGACCGGATACATACTGATCACTGAAAAACAGAGAAGAAGACTTCACCGCACTGTCTGAAGAAAACCAAACTAATGCTAATGCTGATTTAAGTACCTCTCCTGAGGGAAATCTCTGAACAAATCACAACAGGTAATCTTCAGTGCTTCTACATCACTGCACACCAAAACTTCACCAAATCTCCGAAGGAGACGGTTCCTTTGGTCGTTCCTGGCATGCTGTAAAACATAAACGCCTGTTTGTGAACATCCCCTTTTGTAACCTTTGTTTTTATGAGAATCATTTTAAGAAATGTTTTTTACCAGTTCACTGAAAGTGTTGTGAAAATTCAGAGCGTCCCCTCTCATGCTTTCTCCAACATTTCCCCATCTCTTCTCCAGCCGTCTGAACTTGCTCTTCATCAGGCAATCCAGATACACGCGTGAAACACAGTCAGAGGATACATTCACAAAGACCTGTCCGAAAGAAAGTGGGGCAGAGGAGCAGCGAATAAGTGCGAAAGGCTATGAAAAGCTACAATTCTGTTCTTGAAGAACCGATTTTAACTGGGAGCACAGAACCAACCTCCTAAATCTCTCATAGAGAATAAACTAATTAAATAACAATAAGTAGACGATGATAATGTGAAGACATTTTACACATCCTCTTTATAAGACCAATAAAAACAAGCATGGCATGTGTTATTTTTTCTTTTTTTATCTAAATGAACTAAATGACGAAAGTTTCTGCATCCACTGAGTCTCCAGTATGTCTGTGTTGCTGATCGTAGTCCAGAATGTTCTTTAGAGTCCTGGAGACGTCATCCTGTTACAGTTCAAGCGGGACAGAGTTTTATGTCATTAATATCCTAAGTCATTGCTATTTTTGTGTGCTCTTTTTTTAGCCTATTACAATGCTTATATTTGTAAGAATTAGAGATTGAGCGTATCGTGACCTGCAGTTTAGTCAGCAGTTTCTCATGTAAGATCCAGAATTGAAAATGACTGTTACACTGTCTCACCTCCGATGTTTCAGCCCTCTGACTCAATCCTCCCTTCATTTTTTAGTTTTAAACCAGTCATGCTGCAAGAGCTGCTCCAAGGTCGGCCTTTCAGTAGGGTCACGGGCTAGGCACTGGACAATCACATCACGGCATTCTGTTTTTTAGGAGAGAGCTGGTTAGTCGTGACCATGTGACATTTGGGTTGGCATATATGAAATCAGCTTCTGAAACGAGATTTATTTAAGGTTAAAAGAATTTATACTTATTCTAAACGTATATCTCTGAACGCATATCCTAACCTCTAACATCAGTTGGTAAATACTAAAGTCTGTGCTTTACTAGACAAGACATCTCTACCATTGTCTGTGCAGAAGCTGTGTGTATGTGTGTGTGTGTGTGTGTGTGTGTGTGTGTGTGTGTGTGTGATCAGTGCTGTTCTCTCACCTTTGGATAAATGTGGGTTTTCAAACCTAACTTCGGCTTCCACGATTTCCTTTATATCGCAAAATGGAGTACACGCGCTTCATCATCTCATACAACAAGACTCCTAGAGCCCAGACGCTTGTAGAGAGACGGCGTGGAATCTGCCACTGATGATGAGTTCAGGCGGCACGTAATCCATTACTCCTGTAAGCAAGACATTTTCAGCATGGAGCAATTCTTAAAGTATCACACGATCAATAATAAGTCACTAAATGCTGGTCTGCACACCGTGCTACACAAAATGCCAGCTCACCTCTATACTGCCTGCCATCGTAGCCATCGCTACTAAACAGTTGACCGCAGCCAAAGTCTATTAGCTTGAGCTCCAAAGTGTGTTTTCTCAACAAGAAATTGTCTGGATGAATGTCATTGTGAAAAACACCGCGCTTGATGCAGTGCTGCACTGCTCGCACCGCCTGACACATGATGAGTCGTGCTGTGGTCTCATTTATGCTGGGATTGTCGTTGATGAAGTCCAACAAGCTCTCGCAGGATCTGGATACTCCATAATGAGCTTGAACTCTTTAGGTCTTCAAACCAGTCATACAGTTGTATGATAAGGGGACTTATTTTTCCTTGCCTCATCATTAGCATCAGTGCAACTTCATTAAATAGAGGTTCAGGATGCAGGTCCTACAGAAAACACGCAACGAACTGTTAGTTTGGTAACTCAACTTAAACCTTAAACAACTTAAAACCTATGTTTTGCCAGCTCACAGTTTGAAGATACTGATCCTCTGTAGACTTTTCAATATATTTGATGGCAACCTACCAAAAAAAAAACAAAAAACACACAGTTGAGCATATTTAACACCAAACCTTAACCTAACCATGAAGAATTGAAAACTAGAATAAACTACAGGTCCTTTAACTTTTTAACACACTTTCTTCAGGTTTGAATGTGAGAGCAAAATGTTTGTCTACCTTTTGCCATCAGAAATACGGATTCCCTCATACACCTGGCCATAGCCTCCTTCTCCAATAATCCTTATTGCTTTATAGCGAGAGTGAAAGGATTCTAGAAAAAAAAAACAACAACACACAAACACGTAAAAACACATAGAACATATTATATTTTGTGCTAAATAATATATTGTACAATGTGTTAAAAGTTGTAAAAGCTTGCTAGATAACTTAAAGTTGCATAAAATGCTTCAAGAAGTATAACACAATATTTTTAGAATAACTTACAAAGTTACATGCATACATCTTTTAGTTCAAATTGAAATAAAAGAAATCAATTGTGACAATAAACCATATTAAAATAGAAAAATAATTAAGGCACAAACATCTTCAGCCGACAGCAACGGCTAACTGCAAACTAACTTCACTTAACATATTTAAATAAACTTATTTGAAAACAGTTCATTACTTCGATGACATGTATCTTGTTATAATGACTACAGATTTACCAGTAGATGGGACGCAGTCTGAGGACCCGACTTTGTTCTGGCAGCTGAAGGGCCGCTTCATAGTCTTCCACACTCCTTTGAAGAAAGAGCGGATTCTTCTCCTCTTCCCCCGTTCTTTTGTAACTAAGACCAACAAATTTGACAACAACTATTAAAGACACGGCTGAACTTTTTTTTTTTTTTTTTTTTTTTTACTTTTACTTTTACGGTTATAGCTACATGAATGTCCCTGTTTGCAGTTTTATTCTCACCTGAAGATTCCACTTTCAGTCTCTCTATTCTGTCCTCAGAGACGACGTTAGGTGTAGAGTCGTCTAATCTGGATGCTGACTTGGGTTTTGGGCAAGCTGAAGCCCCTGCTGGCTCAACAGGCACTTCACCTGGAAGTGTAAAGTGAAACTGTTCTTGGCAGCTATCCGAATTGGATGAAGCGCATCGCTCCCCTTCCAGGCGAGCCACAGTTCCTCTCTTAACGATGAACGTGCAGCAGAGCTTGGCCAAGGTGTATCCTGGCTGCTGAGGCTCAGCAGCTCCAGTTTCTCCACATTGTCCTTAGAGATGGACAAACTGACGTCCGGTGCAGAGCTGTCAAACTGTGGGTCCAGCTGCAGTAGATGGTCCACTGTGTTCTTGGAGCAGAAGGGAAGCTTCACGGCCTTACGTACTTTCTTAAAGAAAGACGAAATTGGGTTTTTTCTTCCTCTTGCTGTCACCTTTTTCTGACCCTAAGAGGAACAGATAGAAAACACTATTAGCCACACATATGACCCAAGGACATCATCATCAACTAAAAACACTTTTTCCACTGAATTTGAGGGATGCGCGTTAAAACTTAATTGTAACACTCACCTTTTGAGCTCTCCTCTACAGGAGGAGCCTCCATGACCCTCTCCTTAGAGATGGACGTGTTGTCCGGTGTAGACATCGTATGTCTGTATCTGCAGTTCTGAACTTTGTGTAGATTCGACGGTCTGTACACTTTAGTTCAGAAGTCTGCACACTGTAGCTCAGAATCGATATCTGCACACTTTTCTTTAAGATGCGAGATACGAGAAAATGTCTCTGAAGCTAGACTAACTCACACGAGACTCTGTGTTTGCGAGTTCACTCCACTCCAAAAACGTTTCGCATAAATCTGTCGCATAGAAATGTATCGCAATTTGCATAATGGATTCGAACGATTCGAATGATTCGAATGCCCGACGCGCATTTCGTAAGCAATGTTTACCTTTAAAATACGAGTCTCTAGGGGCTAGAATATGCGCGAATGTACCAAATAATTTTTGAGACTATATTAAAAAACGGATGGTAAACTGACTAAAACTGTCGAGTTTAATCAGTAGAAAAGATTAAACGACATAATCCCCTGTTAAGGCGAATATCACCTGTAACCATAGTTACGGTGACGTTCAAGTAAATGTAAAATGGCGGCCTTACCTTCATAGCAAAATACACTCGGGCCAGTTAAGACGCGCGAATAAGTCGTAACGTTACGCGCTTTTATCTCCTAATGGAAGCGAAAACCTCAGAAAAAACTTAACTGGGATAGTTTGGGATATGGGAATGGTTTTGCAGACCTGGTGTAGCAAAATTATTTTGCGATTCCACTTGCCATAACCATATTTGGGGTTTCCTGCCGCCACGCACGCAGACGTTGATTCGTTGATTCAATTAAGGCAGTGTTTCATGGAACAGATGCATTTACAAATACAGGACAATATTACATAATTAACTTGTGTTTTCTGTTGGCTAAATTTTATATTCATAAACAAAAGTTTACTGGCTCTAAACCTTTGTTTTCTTTGTTTAAAATTGATTTGGACAAACATATGGAAACTATAAATAACTCTATAAATGTAAAAGCTATGAAAACAATATCTATTCAATTCATTCATCCTTTGTGTCTTAAGATTTTTTTTTGGGGGGTGTTTTTGGGTAAAATTGTATCTATATGTTATAACTTTTGTACTGTTTTTTGTACTGTTTAAAACACACCTAACCAGCATATGCTGCTTTTATCAGCAGAGAAAAGAGCCACGACAATGAAATATCTTGGAAAACTAATAGGCTTTTCAATTCAGCACTATGATTTAACTTATAGTTATTATTAACAACATTCCAGTTGTCTGTATTGGGCAGAGATTTATGTCATTAGTATCCTAAGTCATTGGACTCTGTTTTAATCATTCTCGGGGCCTTTAATAAAACCAATCTTTCACGTGAACTGCCAAAATTCAGACAGCATGTTACTTGTCCAACCAGAGACAGTAATATACTGGATCACTGTTACACAGTAATAAAGGATGCGAGCTGCCTTGAGACTTTCTGATCACTGCTTGGTTCATCTCGTACCAGAAGCTGGCGGGAAGCTGAAATCAGCTAAACCTCACTGGTTGGACTGTTTTTGAAGCTGCTGCCACAGATCTGAACGAGCTTGCAGAGACTGTAACATCATATCAACATCAGTTTCTGTGAGGACATGTGCCTTTCTGCCAGGACTTATTTCATTTTATAACAACGACAAACCATGGTTCGCTGCAAAATTCAGTCAGCTCCATCAAGTCAAAGAAGATACTCGCAGGAATGGGGACAGAGTCTTGTATAAATGGGCCAAATACACGCTGGAAAAGGAGATCGGAGTGGCAAAGAGGAATTATTCCAACAGCTTCGGACTCAGTTCTCCTCAAGGGACACAGCTTCTGTGTGGAAAGGTCTGAAAGACATCACAACTACAACACACCATCCCCCAGCACTGTGGCAAAGTTTTTTGGAGTTTTACTGCAGATCTGAAAAGACACCATTCTCACCTACTGCAGTCCCCCGCTCCCCCACACCTGCCTTTCAACCGTGTGCCAGGTATTCAGAAAAACAAAAAGAAAGGCACCGGGCCCAGACGGTGTGACTGAATACCTGTGCTGACCAACTGGCCCCCATCTTCACACAGATCTTCAACAGATCACTGGAGCTTTGTGTAGTCCCTTCATGCCATAGACGCGCCACCATCCCATCATCCCCATCCCAAAGAAACCCCAAATTACTGGATTTAATTGGATTGCAGACCTGTGGCTCTAATGTCTGTGGTCAAGAAATCATTTGAAAAACTGGTCTTGGGTTATCTGTAGGACTTTTACTGGACCCCCTGCAGTTTGCCTACAGAGCAAACAGGTCAGGGGATGATGCAGTCAATATGGGTCTGCATTATGTTTTGCAACACCTAGGCAGATGGAGGGATTGTGGGATCTCTACAAAATAAATGTGTGCAGACTTTGCACACTCGGGAAACCACTGGATGAACGGGTTAGGGGTTGGGGTTAGGGTTAGGGTTAGGCTTTAGGGTTAGGTTAGGGGTTAGGGTTAGGATTCTACAAAATAAATAGGTGCAGATTAGGTTAGGGTTAGGTTAAATGGGTTTGGGTTAGGGTTAAGTTAGGGTTAGAAGGGTTAGGTTAGGTTAGGGTTAGGTTAGGTTAGGTTAGGTTAGGGTTAGGGTTAGGGTTAGGGTTGCTAGTTAGGTTAGGTTAGGTTAGTTAAAAGGTTAGTGTTAAAATTTAGGTTAAGAAGTTAGGTTAGGTTTTAAGGTTAGGTTAGGTTAGGTTAGAGAGGTTAGGTTAGGTTAGGTTAGAAGTTAGGGGTTTAGGTTAGGTTAGGTTAGGTTAGGTTAGGTTAGGGTAGGTTAGGGTTAGGTTAGGGGTAGGTTAGGGTTAGGTTAGGGTTAGGTTAGGTTAGGTTAGGGTTAGGTTAGGTTAGAGTTAGGTTAGGTTAGGTTAGGTTAGGTTAGGTTAGGTTAGGTTAGGTTAGGTTAGGGGTTAGGGTGAGTTGAGGTTAGGTTAGGTTAGGTTAGGGGTTAGGTTAGGTTAGGGGTTAGGGGTTAGGGTTAGGGTTGTGGGATCTCTACAAAATAAATGTGTGCAGATTTTGCACACTCAAAAACCACTGGATGACAGAATTTTTTTATTGGTGAAAATCAACTTACTGTGTATGACAGTAAATGCCCCTCTGGTCCAAAGAACACTACAGACACTGTACTGGATGGTAAGGCCAAAGCCAGAACATTTTTATGTTCTTCAACCAGCTGTGCAGCAGCAATCCATTCCGAGCAATTGTGGTGTGTTTTCTCTAGCATTTGCGTATGCTCTATGCAAGGGTCATCCAATAAGGAAGCATGTTTAATGAAGGCAGGCTGAGGTCACAGCTGTATGCTTCATCAACAAAAACACCATCACAATCAGCATAAAGACTGGAAAGAGTGAAGCTCAGGCACAGTGTACTGTGTTTGCAGAACAGCACATTACAAACAGTGGTATCATCCTACATGTGTAGATATACCCAAAACTGTAATTGGGACTGATCAGGTCTGGCAATGTGTCACATGCCACTGATGGACACTACATGAGCTAGCATTTCTTAAAACAAACTGAAAAAAATGCCACATTACATGGAACACCAAGAGAGCGCAATAAGAAGAAAGCTTTATTATTTTTATTTTACGCTCGTTATTTAAACGTTTAATTGAAACCACACTGCTTGAACGTTTGTATTTATTCTTTCTGTGTGTGTGTGTGTGTTGTGTAAAAAGTTAAAATTGTGTCAAAATCAAAATACAGTTTCAACAGTGAAATCCAAATGTATGCTGTAGGAGTGAGTATGAGTATGCTGAGTATGCCTTTAAATTTGTAGTATTATGAGTGCTGAAAAAAATGGGACACACTAAAAGTGCTAGGACGCATTTAGTTGTTTTGGGCTACTTCAAAACTCTCCAAAACTATAAAGTAAAATGACTTAGAATATAATAATTACAGTAATAGTCAGGGCCACTCTGAATATGGATCATTTAAAAGAATGAGTTTAACCTATAAAGCAACATTTTTATAAGTGTTTGAATACAAAGAAATATTGCTAGGTGCTAAGTGAAAGAATGAGATAAGGGAAATAATTTTATGTGTGTTTTAATATAATAAAGTGCAAGAATGTTTTTTTGCCTTCCATTTTCTCTGTAACTGTACAGTAAAATGACTTGAATAAATAGTCATATTTCAAAATATGAGCTAATTTGCAAAGGAAAGCTT